>NC_053491.1:6878190-6983190 GCF_905171775.1 Rana temporaria
GGTGGTCTGCACTGAGGGGGGTGGTCTGCACTGGGGGGTGTTTGTACTGCTGGGGGGGTCCTGCACTGAGGGGGGTGTCTGTACTGAGGAGAGTCTGCACTGGGGGATCTGCACTGCTGGGGGATGTCTGTACTGAGGTTGGGGGTGTCTGTACTGAGGTGGAGGGTGTCAGCACTGAGGGGGGGGCGGTGTCTGTACTGAGGGGGTCTGTACTGAGGTGGGGGGTGTCTGTACTGATGGGGGTCTGCACTGAGGGGAGGTGTCTGTACTGAGGCGGGGGGTGTCTGTACTGAGGGGGGTGTCTGTAATGAGGTGGGGGGTGTCTGTACTGATAGGGGTCTGCACTGAGGTGGGGGGAGGTGTCTGTACTGATGGGGGTCTGCACTTGGGTGAGGGTGTCTGCACTTAGGTGGGGGTGTCTGTACTGATGGGGTGTCTGCACTGATGGAGGGGTCTGTACTGAGGTGGGGGGTGTCTGTACTGGTGGGGGTCTGCACTGAGGGGAGGTGTCTGTACTTAGGTGGGGGGTGTCTGTACCGATGAGGGTCTGCACTGAGGTGGGGTGTCTGTACTGAGGTGGGGGTGTCTGTACTGATAGGGGTCTGCACTGAGGTGGGGGTGTCTGTACTGATGGGGGTCTGCACTTGGGTGGGGGTGTCTGCACTTAGGTGGGGGTGTCTGTACTGATGGGGTGTCTGCACTGATGGAGGGGTCTGCACTGATGGGGGAGGTCTATATTGATGGAGGGGGTCTGTACTTAGTGAGAGGGTCTGAACTGAGGGAGGGGGATCTATATTGCGGGAGGTTGGTCTGTAGTTAGTGGAGGGGGGACTATAGTTGGTGGGGGGGGTGACACCTTTTTGTTTTCGCACTGGGTGACACCAACCCTAGTGACGCCACTGGTGACACTGTCCGCTCCCGGAGACGGCGGGGTGTTAGTGTTTTTGTTGATAATGTTTCCTGCAATGAGCAGACAGTGGGATCTGCATTGTATTTCCTTGAGTTGTGGACATTTGAATGTTATCTGTACTATTTTATTCTGTCAAACGCAATAAAATATGTTTGACTCTAAATTTGAGCCCACCTACAGGCTCGGCGTGTTTTAGTCAGAATTGAGGAGTGTGTAGCATTATCCCTCCCCTGTTTTGGCTAGTTAGTGTTCCCAGCTGTGCTGACATGGAGCCGTCAGGAAAACGGAAAATTGAATTCAAATACTTACCGTAATTTTTCTTTCCATGGCAGCACAGAGCCCACCCAGCTTGGTAGGACTAGTTACAGAACGTCGAGGCTGTAGGTGGGCTCTAATTTATATAAGTTAAATCCTGTAAGCCTGGGGGGGGGGGGGGGGGGGCGAGCCTATAACCAACTGTGCGGCCATGGAGCTCATCAGAAAAGGAAAATTACGGTAAGTATTTGAATTTTTTGTTTTCTGTTATTATCCCATAGATATTATTAGATGAATCTTATAGGATAGTTAGATGTATAGGGTGTGTACATATTTGCGTATTTGTTTATTATGATCAGGGTAAAAAAGTCACGTGAATATGAAATATTGACTATTGATATTATGCGAACTTCTATCCAGCCAACAGGTGGCGATCTGGCCTGCTTTTTACATCAGTGACCATTTGTGCTAAAATATGCTGGTTGTAACGGTATGGCCCGGGGGACCCAGAGGCTCTTGAAGGATGCGGGGTACTCCTGTGTCAGCTTCACCAATGACTCTTGGGTCTAGGGTCATCCTATGTCCACTAGGGGCATAGGATGACTGAGAACTGATATCATGGATTACATGAGATGGGACAGTAATGATAATTCATATATTGCAGGATATCTTGAAATATTACAAGTTGTTCATTCTGAACCCAACAGGTCAATAGAGTGTCTCCTTCAATGTGGAACATAGACTGTTGAGATGTTAATTGATGTTAATCACCTCCTGCTACCTAGCTGTAGTGATGAAAGCTTGCTGTGATTGCATTCTATTGTCTATTGTGTTAATTAAGCCTGGCTCCTAAGATATTTCATGGTGCTATGCTAACTAACCCTGTATTGTGTGAAAGTTCTATTGATGCTAATATGTGTTGTGAATTAACACAATCTAAAAGGTCAGATGTCTGACTTATGTTTACCAAAGGAATGTGTATTGTGTAGCAGGTGAGAATAGCTTATCGCGGAGTCGGAACGTCTGGGTAAATGACTAGTAATTAGCTCATGTAGATTATCTGAACGGCATTATCTAAAGGAATGTGTATTGAGCTCCCATTGTGTCATGTTGTGGGTGGAGTTAAGCCATTGTTTCTTGGGGCTTCTAACTGTATAAAAACCTGAGTTTTACCATTAAAAGATCTGTCTGTTTGGAACCAGAGAACAGAGCTGTGTCTCCTTAATCTGGGGGGAAATCCAATGGGTCCTGTCTGCTGGATTGTGGAGTGTCGGAAGCTGTCTTGGGTTGGTGGAATGAAATATCGTAACGGCGTTAACCCCTGACCGCTACACTGGTTATTTACTGTAAAGGTCATTACAGCAACGACTACTCGTCAAGGTTTCTTTAAGGCCCTGTACACACGAGAGGATATCCGATGGAAACGGTCCGCCGAACCGTTTCCAGCGGACATTTCTGCTCCCGATTTTGATCTGATGGGCTGTACACACCATCAGATCAAAATCCCCGCGGAAAACATACGTGGTGACGTGGCCGCGCCATCGCCGCGACGATGACGCTGTGACGTGTGCGACCCTGGAAGGTAAATACTTCCACGCATGCGTCGAATCACTTCCACGCATGCGAGGAATGGGGATCGCTTGGACTTATCCGGTGAGTCTGTACAGACGACCGGATCAGTCCGACGGACAGGTTTCCAGCGGATAGATTTCTTAGCATGCTAAGAAATTTTTATCCGCTTGAAAACCGGTCGGCTGGACAAATGTCCGCCGAAAAATGTCTGCTAGGCCGTACACACGACCGGATTTGTCTGCTGGAACTGATCCACGGATAAATCCCAACGGACAGATCCTGTCGTGTGTACGGGGCCTAAGACAAAGTAGGCTGCAAAGCAAGCTGCTCTGCTGCCTCTTTAGAAACCCATTTTTAGTAAAACAAAGATTGTATAAAGATAATGAAAACAGACAGAAATAATACAGCAGTAAACAAAACAAAAAAAAACATATAAACATACATATCATGAGTGGTAGGGGGAATTTTCCTGTTTACCACAGCCAGATAGATATTACTTTATTTCTTCTCTGCAGAGATTAAGGCCACCCTGCTCTGCCACACTGTCAGGATGCTACTTAGTCCAAAAGGTGCGAGTTGCCCGAAGTGAAGACCTGGCACCATTGCCAGTACCTTACATGGTGACGCTCGTCTGTTCAGGAATGCGCACACACGCATAGGAAATATGCAAGGATGCAATAAGGATGCGCCGATGCGTGCTGACACAGAGATGCGCACTGGCGCACACCCTTGACCCAAACTGGTGCCAATTGCCCTTTATAAGGAGGACAGCCGCCTTCAGAGATTGTCGGTTGATCTTTGGCTCCCCAGTGCTCTTTTTCCTGTGTTTCCTGTGCTTCTTGGACTTCCCGTTACCGTACCGGCTTCCCTCTGGACCCGTGCTTTCTGGTTCTTACCTCTGCGTACTCTTACAGAATCTGCCTTCTCCGACCACCAGTGCATGACCTTCTGACCATTCTCTTGTCCTCATGTCCGGCTCCACTGCATGACCTTAGCTCTGTCTTCACTACGCTCTTGCCGCCTCATCTTCTTGAACCTCTGTGCATGACCTTGACTCTGGTCCTGACTACTCCGCTTCAGTTCTGCTCTGCCATACTGACCTGCTACCTGTCACAGGTGCCGCCTACCTCTTATTGCTGTTCTGGGCCTGCCTTACCTTCTAGGGTTCCAGTACTATGTCTGACTACCTGGACGCCCTGTGACGGGAGGGCCTGTGGAAATCAGAATCCCTTGGAAAGTATGGGATACCCTTATTTCAGCTCCCCATGCACCTCTTATGTCTACGTGACCCTGTGTCTATCAGGGGCACAGGGTGAGCAAGAAAATAATGGACATTGAGAATGTGGCTTGGGTTACTTAAAATGGAACCCTGTATATGCCATATTAGAAAGACTGACTGATTCATACTGTTAGGAGGTGCTGATGTCAACTCCAGACACCTGTCTGTCTGTTATAATGTAAATGAGTCTAGTATGGCTTCTCTTTCAGCCATTGTTGTCTGGGCTAATTAACTCTGCTATTGTGAGAAGGAGTTCTGTGTTGATTTGTGAAAATGTTGATTGTGTCTTCTGAGCTACAAGACGGCAAGTCTGGCCTACAGGTCATGTCGCTAAGTCATATAGGCTGTCAAAAGGGATTAGTTAATGAGCTCATGTTAATTAGTTTTCTGGTCACAGAGTAATATGAGCAGGAGGTATTCACCTCCTCTTTTGACTGTGTATAAAACTTGTATTGCTTTCAATAAAGATTCATTCCTGTTTGACCCACAACATGGAGCCTCGTCTCGTATTTGGGGGAGAATTATTCGTATGGGTTTCTTGCTCGGCTGGTTGGATCGTTCGGTAGCTGCCTTTGTGTTTGGGAATGGAATGTCCTAAATTACTTTAACCCTTTCATACTCGGGGTGTCGTTACATGCCCTGTCTAGCAACCCTCCAGCCACAAGCAGTCTCCAGCAGGCAAACTGTGCTTTTTTGAGCCCTGCATTCCCTGTCCTCGCCTCCTGCGGTGCTCGGAGCTTAGCCTCAATGAAAGCCATCTCGTCACTTTGGCCTCCAACCAGGTATGTAACAAACACACAATTTCCATGCATTGAGATGCAACGCAGCGCACTGCATTAGGTAGTAGACATGTGCATTCGTTTTCGTCCGAATGCATTTTCGTCCGAAATTTCAGGTATTTTCGTTATCGTTTTAACAAACGATAACCAAAGCACAGAAAACGAAAACCGAAAAGATCCGACATAAACAAATGCTTTATTTTCGTTTTCGTTGCGGTCGAATGTACCTAACCTTAACTCTATTAGTCCAATATTATTCTACATAAAGAGAAAAGATTCGACATAGAGAGACATGAAGAAGAGTCGACATAGAGAGAAAAGATTCGACATAGAGAGAAAATATTCGACATTATAGAGACAATAAGAAGAGTCGACATAGAGAGAAAAGATTCGACATTATAGAGACATGAAGAAGATTCGACATAGAGAGAAAAGATTCGACATAGAGAGAAAAGATTCGACATAGAGAGAAAAGATTCGACATAGAGAGAAAAGATTCGACATTATAGAGACATGAAGAAGAGTCGACATAGAGAGAAAAGATTTGACATTATAGAGACATGAAGAAGATTCGACATAGAGAGAAAAGATTCGACATAGAGAGAAAAGATTCGACATAGAGAGAAAAGATTCGACATAGAGAGACATGAAGAAGATTCGACATAGAGAGAAAAGATTCGACATAGAGAGAAAAAGATTCGACATAGAGAGAAAAGATTCGACATTATAGAGACATGAAGAAGATTCGACATAGAGAGAAAAGATTCGACATTATAGAGACATGAAGAAGATTCGACATAGAGAGAAAAGATTCGACATAGAGAGAAAAGATTCGACATAGAGAGAAAAGATTCGACATAGATAGACATGAAGAAGAGTCGACATAGAGAGACATGAAGAAGAGTCGACATAGAGAGAAAAGATTCGACATAGAGAGAAAAGATTCGACATTATAGAGACATGAAGAAGAGTCGACATAGAGAGAAAAGATTCGACATTATAGAGACATGAAGAAGATTCGACATAGAGAGAAAAGATTCGACATAGAGAGAAAAGATTCGACATAGAGAGAAAAGATTCGACATTATAGAGACATGAAGAAGATTCGACATTATAGAGAGAAAAGATTCGACATTATAGAGACATGAAGAAGAGTCGACATAGAGAGAAAAGATTCGACATTATAGAGACATGAAGAAGAGTCGACATAGAGAGAAAAGATTCGACATTATAGAGACATGAAGAAGAGTCGACATAGAGAGAAAAGATTCGACATAGAGAGAAAAGATTTGACATAGAGAGAAATGAAGAAGAGTCGACATAGAGAGAAAAGATTCGACATTATAGAGACATGAAGAAGAGTCGACATAGAGAGAAAAGATTCGACATAGAGAGAAAAGAATCGACATTATAAAGACATGAAGAAGAGTCGACATAGAGAGAAAAGATTCGACATTATAGAGACATGAAGAAGATTCGACATAGAGAGAAAAGATTCGACATAGAGAGACATGAAGATTCGACGAAGTAGCTAGAAACATACGATCGCAGCGAACGGACATTTATGGTGAAATGCTCTGCCCATAGGCTATAGAAGAATTCTAATGTTGGTTGACTAGTAATAATAATTAATAAATATAATTATTATTAGTCATACATTAGAATTCTTCTATAGCTTGTAGGCGGAACATTCGACCGGAAATGTAAAGCCTCGTACACACGATCAGTCCATCCGATGAGAACGGTCCGAAGGACCGTTGTCATCGGTTAACCAATGATGGTCCGTCGCGCCCACACACCATCGGTTAATGAACCGATCGTGTCAGAACGCAGACACGTAAACCACGTACGACGGCACTATAAAGGGGAAGTTCAAATCCAATGGCGCCACCCTTGGGAGTGCTTTAGCTGATTTTGTGTTAGTAAGAGACGATTTGCGCTTTTCTGTCTGTTACAGCGTGATGAATGTGCTATCTCCAAAACGAACGCTAGTTTTACAAGAACGAGCGTTCCTGTCCCCTCATTTAGTCTGAGCATGCGTGGGTTTTTAACCGCTGGTCGTGCGTACTAACGATCGGTTTTGACCTATCGGTTAGGCGTCCATCGGTTAAATTTTAAAGCAAGTTCCTATTTTTTTAACCGAAGGTTAAATAACCTATAGGGCCCACACACGATCCGTTTTGACCGATGAAAACGGTCCTTTAGACCGCTGTCCTCTGGCTATCCTGTGTACGAGGCCTAAGATTGCGGCATCGTACAGTTTCGTTGCTCCGTCGAATCTTTTTTTTTTTTTTTTTTTTTTTTTAAGATTCCGTCGAATCTTCTTAGGCCTCGTACACACGACCGGATCTGTCCGCTGAAACTGGTCCGCTGACCAGTTTCAGCAGACATGTTTGGTCGTGTGTACGTCCGACCGGACAATTTTCCAGCGGATCGGACAGGTTTCCAGCGGACAAATGTTTCTTAGCATGCTAAGAAACATGTCCGCTGGAAGCTTGTCCGTCGGACATGTTCGGTCGTCTGTATGACTCACCGGACTTGTCCGCTCGGCCGAAAGCCCTCGCATGCGTCGAAGTGATTCGACGCATGCGTGGAAGCATTGACCTTCCAGGGTCGCGCACGTCGCCGCGTCATCGTCGCGGCGACGGTGCGGCCACGTCACCGCGGATTTCGGTTTGATGGTGTGTACATCAAACCGAAATCTCCCAGCGGACATGTCCGATGAAAACGGTCCGGCGGACCGTTTTCATCGGACTGTCCCCTCGTGTGTACGAGGCCTTAGAACATTCGACAGACACCATAAGCCTTCAATGACAGATTCGACCTTAATTAATTTGTATTTTCGGACTAATGCATTTTTTTTAACGAAAAACGAAATAAATTAAAACAAATTTCAGGAGTAACTAAATAAATTTATTTTTCGGACGAAAACGAAATTCCGAAACTAAATATTTCACATGTCTATTAGGTAGTCCACTCATTTTGAATGCAACTACTCAAAGCATGAAAAAATAGTTAAACATGGTCAACATGGCCACATTTTCTGTGGATACTCAATAATCTGGCTGCGGAGCCAAAAGATGGAGATATAGGGACATTTTTAGGCACCCTGGTTGAATTTAGGGAGTTTGGTGTATTCATCAGCCACTAAGCTAGGCATGGGCAGCATGAAGGTTTCCAGGTATTGTGTAATCCTGATCCAGGGGAGGGGGGGGGGGGGATATATAATTCATGCCTACAGATGAAGTATATGACCACCTACCTGAAGATCTAGTGCGGTCATCCGGCCTTTCTCCCCTGAGTTGTGTGTGTATTCCTCTATGGTCCATGAGGGTTGGGTCCGTTTTATCTCCGCCATCTCCGTCAGGCGCATGTCCGTGTAAATCGGATTGCTCTTCATGTGAGACTTGAGAGATGCTGGATATGGGTGAGGACTGAACACCTGCTCCACCATATACGAATCCCTGGATGACTTGGGAATTCTGTGCAAATGAGGTATTTCATGTTGGCGTTCGACCTGATCATGTAGGAGAACAACACAAAAATAAACAAAAGCAGTGATTTGTAGATTGCACAAAGTAAAGGCGTACAATGTCACGTTGTCATGCTTCTGTGTTTCTGTAAATTTATGTCTAGCTAAACTCTTCTACATCTAAATACAATTATGAGGGAACGTGCAAACGGCCTTTCCAAAGGTCTACAATTATGGGAATAATAGGAATTGATCAAGCTGAACATCAGATTATTGTCATGAACCCCAGGAGATTGGAAGGTTTTTCTGGAAGACTTCAGGAAATTCTTTTTTTTAATGTTCTTTATTGAAGACTTTGCTACAAGTAAACTTCCTGGCCCGGATTCACAAAGCACTTACGCCGACGTATCTATCTCGAGATACGCCGCGTAAGTGTAAGTATGCGCCGTCGTATCTATGCGCCGTGCCCATAAACTGAGATACGCCTGAAAATAGGCTTCATCCGACCGACGTAACTTTCCTACGCCGGCGTATCGTGGGCGCATATTTACGCTGGGCGCAATTGGCGCTCCCATTGATTTTCTATGCACATATGCAAATGAGGGAGATACGCCGATTCACGAACGTACTTGCGCCTGGCGCATAATATACGCGGTTTGCGTAAGTCATACGTCCGGCGTAAAGTTATTCCCCTTATAGGAGGCGCAACTCATGCAAAGGTATGGACCAGGGAACACAAGCCGTCGTATCTTTTGTCGTTTACGTTGTACGTGAATATGACTAGGCGTTGGTTACGTTCACGTCGTAGGCAGTGATCCGTCGTATCTTAGGGAGTAGTTCCGACGTGATTCTGAGCATGCGCACAGGGATACGGCCACGGGACGGCGCATGCGCCGTTCATTTTAAGTACTTCTATGGCGCTTGCCCCATCATTTGCATGGGGTCACGCCTCATTAGCATGGCTCACGCCCACTTCCACCTACGCTGGCTTACGCCGAGGAAAACCAGCGTATCTTTAAGAGCGAGTGCTTTGTGAATCCAGTGCTTGCCTCTGTGCGCTGCGTCGGCGTAGCGTATATTAGATACGCTACGCCCGCATAAATATGCGCCGATGTATGTGAATCCGGGCCCCTGTCTTTCTGGACAGAAGAAAATCTGGCTGCCATTGTTGCTTTACCGCTGCAGTTTCTAGAGCTGTTATGTCCCGTACACACGATCGGATTTTTCTGTCGGAAAAACCTTGGATGGTTTTTCCGACGGAATTCCGCTCAAGCTCAGCTTGCATACACACGGTCACACAAAAGTTCTCTGAACTTCCGACCCTCAAAGAACGCGGTGACGTACAACACTACGACGAGCCGAGAAAATGAAGTTCAATGCTTCCGAGCACGCGTTATTATTTCCAAGCATGCGTCGGAATTTTGCGTGTCGGAATTGCTACAGACGATCGGAAATTTCCGATCGGAATTTTTCCCGTCGGAAAAATTGAGAACCTGCTCTCAATATTTTGCTGGCGGAAATTCCAACAGCCAAAGTCCGATGAAGCCTACACAAAAGCTCACATCAGACTTTTACTGGAGGAAAATCCAACTGTGTGTACGGGGCATAAGGTCTGCTATCATAGCTTACCGCCATTAAGGAAAAAGGGCAACCGTTCAGTGTCTATCACTTACACTAGGGGTCTCCAAACTTTTCAGTACAAGGGCCACATTATATGTTCTACAAATAGGCATGGACCGAAAAAAAAAAGAACATTTTTTTTTAAATGAATGAATACATTTTACTTGGAGCTTTTTTTTTGTAATCAGCATTATATGATAAAAAAAAAATGGAGAAAGAACTTCAGTAAAACAAAGCAAAGAAATTCCAAATAAACTTGAGCCCATCAATGTTCCCCCTTACATCAGGGTCTTCATTAGAGTCAGCAGCCACCAGATCCCAGTTAACATTTTCCACCTGATGCTGGCTGCTGGGAAGGTATTTATGTTTGCCCCTTTTATCGCCTCTTGCTCCTTGTGTTGCTCTGCTGCCTTACATCAGGGTCTTCATTAGAGTCTTGCTTACATCAGAGTCCCCAACAAAGTCCCCCCTTACATCAGAGCCTCCTGCTACATCTGGGTCCCCATCAAAATACTGCTTACATCAGAGACACCATCATATTGCCAGGACCTGGATCACCTGCTGGTGGCACTATGCTTTCCAGAGCGGAGGGTTTGTATTTCCAATGTCCAACAGTAAGTGTCTCCCAGAAGCCACCAGATCCCAGTAAACATTTTCAATCTGACGCTGGCTGCTGGGAGGGTATTTATGTTTGCCCTTTTATCGCCTCTTGCTCCTTGTTTTGCTCTGCTGCCTTACATCAGGGTCTTCATTAGAGTCCCCAACAAAGTCCCCCCTTACATCAGAGCCTCCTGTTACATCTGGGTCCCCATCAAAGTACTGCTTACATCAGACACCATCATATTGTCAGGACCTGGATTACCTGCTGGTGGCACTATGCTTCACAGAGCAGAGGGTTTTTATTTCCAATGTCCACCAGTAGGTGTCTCCCAGAAGCCACCAGATCCCAGTAAACATTTTCCACCTGATGCTGGCTGCTGGGAGGGTATTTATGTTTGGTCCATTTTTCGCCTCTCGCTCCTTGTTTTGCTCTGCTGCCAGAGACTCTGTGCCATTTATTCTGATCCTGCCCTACATCCTGTGCCCTACTGCCTCTTATCTTCTCCTCTTGTTTCTTATCTCATTCCTGGTTCCCCTTTCCCAGTGTAGCTGGTTGCTCTGTGTTCCCCATTTTGTGTATATATTGTATATAGTCAGGTTGTTAGGCTTTCTCTTTCTCCGTTAGGTTGCTATTTAGATTTTTTTCGTCATTGGTGTATGGTTCACTAAAGCCTCGTACACACAACCGACCATCAAAAACCTTTTTTGTGGATTTTTGTCCGAAGGGAGTTGGCCGGGCACACCCATAGCATACACACGCTCGGACTTTTCTGCAAACTTTCCTAAAACTTTCACAACATCACGTGTTTTTTCTGCTCTTTTCTGCTTTTTACCGCCACCCTTTGGTCAACTTCTGCTATTGTTGGTTGATTTTAACATTGGTTCTGGGCATGCGTATTTGCACTTCGGACAAAAGTCTGATGGATTTCTGTACACACGATAGGACTTTGCACCGTAGGACTTTTGTTGCCGAAAAATGTGTCCATTTGCAGAGCGAACTTTTGTCCAATAAAAACCGCTCGGCTCCGGCGCCCCCCCCGCCCACCTCAGGCCAAAACGCGGTACTGCACACCGCTTTGGCCTGAATCCTGCTCGGTTTGCGAGACAACACTCGCAAACCGAGTTAGGATTTTTTTAAATACAGTGTTCATATTGCGAAACGCTCGTTAACCGGGTTGCTCGGAATCTGAGGTTCCACTGTACTAACATACTGCGTTGACTTTGTTCTAAAAGTTGTAAAAGCATATACTAAACAGAAGGAGAGGGTACAAATGCCAGGTTCAGGACAGGAGATAGCTAATGCGATGAAGTTAGTTGCCATTAAGTAACAAGGCCAGTATGCTGGCCTGAATTTATGGGAGGAGCCCGGGGTATTTAACCAGCCCACTCACCTGTGGTCATTTTTGGTTTCCTGTGAGCGATACCCACCATGCCATCCCCTTTTTAGGGCATTTCTCAAATTCATTTCTCTCCACAAAATATTCATCTCTAATCTTGGGTATGCCCCCTTATCTTGGCATACCGTCCATCAGATCAGGGCACACTTCAGGTCTATTTCATGTGGTAAGTCTTATGTTAAAGCGGGGGTTCACCCTATTAACAAGAAAAAAATTTTTTTTTTCTTCTAGCATAAAATCAGGCATTGTAGCGCGAGCTACAGTATGCCTGTCTCGAATTTTTTATCCCCGTACTCACTGTGTAATCGTACATAGACGATTCCGACTGCCCACGGGGAATGGGCGTTCCAATCCAGACGGAAGGTGATTGACGGCCGGCTCTGGCGCGTCACGCTTCTCCGGAAATAGCCGAAATAGGCTTGGCTCTTCACGGCGCCTGCGCATAGCCTGTGCGCAGGCGCCGTGAAGAGCCGAGACCTACTCCGGCTGTCTTCGGGGAGCGTGACGTGCCAGAGCCGGCCGTCAATCATCCTCCCTCTCCATAGGCACGCCCATTCCCCGCGGGAGTCGGAATCTATAATGTACCAGTACACTGTGAGTACGGGGATAAAAAATTCGAGACAGGCATACTGTAGCTCGCGCTACAATGCCTGATTTTATGGTACAATGTTGACACTGAGGGTGAACTACCGCTTTAAGTCTATCTATCTTGTTCATATCCGTATCGGACAAAGGACTTCGACCATAAATAAAGTAAAATAGATATTCCAACTATAGATATCATTTAAAAAATGAATATGTTTTGTTACCTCTTTGGATTTGCGGTGCCAGTCTCTGCTTGACCCCCCTTTATCTTTCTTTTCTTCCTCAGATATGCTAGCCTGTTTGGGAAATCCCCAAGATCGACATTCATGTTGCAGGTTTGCTGGCTTGGTCTCAATGATAGAAATATCCTCGGTCAACGAACGGACTGACCTTTGTGCGAACATATTTTTCTTCATGGCTTTAACCCGAAGACTTTCTGTGGCGCCACTGGTACCATCAGGACAGCAACAGTCTGGCTTGTTCTCCACACTCCCATTATGGGACGAGTTTGGATCTTGAAATGGACTTGGAGATGCCCTGGTGCTTGAATGGGCATCACTGTGAGATTGACCTTCAGGCTCTAATTTCCCCTTTTCCGGTGGTTGTATCCTCTCATCCAGACTGTTAAGCTTGGCCAGCACCTGAGACACCTCATCCCGGACACCTGACAGGGACTCTAACTTCTTCTCGATCTCCCCAATCCTTCTAACTAGTTTTCTGACGCTGCTTTTTAGCTCTTCTTCCTCCACCGTCTCAGACCGCGGGCCCTTGGTTGGTTTGGTGTTAGACCTGTTGGCTACGTGTTCTGGAGAACTTTCATTGTCTGCTCGTGAAACCTGGGCGAGGGAACCGCTACTGTTATAGCAGGAGGATTGTGGTATACCAGAAGACCCACAGAGGCTCATATCATCCAAGAATCGGAATATGTCACTTATATCGTCGCTTATAATTTCAGAATCTGCCTCAGATTGGTTCCTGGCTCTACCTTCCATAAAACGACTACAGTTAGAGGGGATGTTTGATTCTTTTCCCTTTTTTGCTTCCGCCTGCTCTGTCTGTGTACCAACACTCTCCGTCTTCTCGGTGCTGTACTGGCAGGACGGCGGTTTGGTAGTCTTCTCTCTGAACCTCCTTAGGGCCTCCTGCTTTTCCACATCTTGAGGCTCACAAAACTTTTTCCCATTATTTTTCAACGCCAGATCTGGTAGATAGGAATGATGACGCTCCGGCATCGAAACAAAATTAGTCGTCTGCACCAAGCCGGTGCTGGGATAACACAGATTCTCTTCTTTTCGATTGAAAAACGAGCGTTCGAAATCTGGCACCTCCTCGGTGTTTAGACTCCAGCTTTTTACTGGCTTCCCTATGAGCGGTTTTGGCTTGCTTGCAAATCTTTTTTGCTCGTGCAAAAGTCCAGGCCCGGTTGTTGGGCCAAAGTAGGTGGACGCCTGAAGATCGTCTAAGCTTTCGTGCTTTGATCGGCGAAAGTCTTCGGAAGAAGAATAAGCCGTATTGAGATAGTGAGAGCTGTAAGGCATCTCAAAACTGTGATTGAAGAAAACCGTCTTGGGACTTATCTTTCCTTCGTTCTTTTTCATGGTGAGGTTGGGAGACATTCTAACCATGCTGTGGAAATCGTCTTTAAAAACATTTCTTCTCTGGCCAGTAGAGGCTGAAAGTCTAAAAGGTTCCTCACTGGGCGTAGGCGGCAGTGATTCCGGCTCAGATAACGGCTGGCTAGGGAAATAGGTGCTTTGCATTTCACAAGACTGAGGAGATACCATGCCGTAAGAGTCCAAGGCCTGCAATCGATCAAGCGATCCAGCTCGCCCTTCGCCCTCTTCTTTAACGCCAAGGAGAAAATTTGGTTCGGGGAGGAATGTATGACGTCCCTCGCATTCTTCCTTGTGGCAGCTGGAGGACCTGGTGATAGAGTAGCTCCGGCTGGTATCCCTTTTCTGCGTTTCCTTGTGAGGCGCGATATCTGTCCCCGCGAAAACGTCATTATCGGACTCTATTGCCTCCTTCTCTTGAGTCTGCTGTTGAATCGGGATTTTCTCTTTGGCAGCCCCGTCGTTCATTTGGATCAGGTTGAATATGGTGACTATATCAGCCGCCGCAATGATTTTTTTAGACTGTTGATTGTCCGCGGCGTTTCTCATCTTGTCTCGGAAGAGGCTTGCGGGAAAGCTTGGGTCCTGGCACGCCGTGTAATATAGGAGGCTGCGCAGCTTCGCCAGTTCAGGTAGATCGTAGCGGGAACATAAAGACTTACAGAGGTCTTGGTAGGAAACAGAGTTTTGTTTGGAGTCCAAATCCTCCAAGATTTTTACAAGAAGGAAAGAAGAATCCTGAGCTTCTCCCATGATGAGGCGGCGTCCAAGCTCCTACCTGGGATAAGAGAGAAAAAATGGCTTACTTATTTATTATTTATTACAGGTATTTAAATATCACTGACAATTAACTTTTTAAGAAATATCTGCAATATGAAATCTATATTATGACACTTTATAAATGCATTTCAAAAGTACACCGATCAGCCATAATAGTCTACATGAGAGTGACAACTCTGCTCTGAATTCCTGAGCAGTGCAGCATTGTTGTCACCCCAACACAGGAAGGTGGACTTCACTGGTGGGGAAAACTCAGGG
Organism: Rana temporaria; assembly: GCF_905171775.1. Lineage (NCBI taxonomy): Eukaryota > Metazoa > Chordata > Amphibia > Anura > Ranidae > Rana > Rana temporaria. The sequence goes on from NC_053491.1 coordinate 6,893,311, forward strand.
CCGATCCTTGGGTCACAGGCGCCTGGGTGCAGAAATATTTCTGGTGCCCCCACATGGGCGTGGTCATTTTACTAACCCCTCCCCTTTACAAATGTTTCTATGGCTATGACTCAACCACAGATATCCCCCCCCCCCCCGGAAATCTTCATTACCCTGGGATCCTTACATGATCTCTTAACAGTAAACAAAATACAGGAAGAGAAGCAGAGTACTTTATTGGGACCTGGAGGGGGGCCTCTATGATGGACACAGAGAGGGCTTCAATTAGAGAGTCTGTTAGAAAGACCCCCAGACATACTATAGACATAATGCAGCAGATGGTCAGAGACTGCAGACATGATATAGGAGACGGTCAGAGAACGCAGACTTATTACAGGAGATGATCAGAGACTGAAGACATCGTACAGAAGACGGTCAGAGACTGCAGACATTGTACAGGAGATGGTCAGAGACTGCAGACACAGTACAGGAGATGGTCAAAGACTGCAGACATATAGATCGATTCAGAGAGAAGTGCCTACAGTTACGGCGGCGTAGCTTAGTGTGTTTAGGCTACGCCGCCGTAAATTAGCTAGGCAAGTACATGATTCACAATGTACTTACCTGCTAAGTTACGGCGGCGTAGCCTAAATTGGCGGGCGTAAGGGCACCTAATTTAAATCTGTTTGAGGGGGGCGTGTTTTATGTTAATAGGGCTTGACCTTAAGTTTTTCACTTTTTTTTTCTAACTGTGCATGCGCCGGGCGCCTACATTTCCCAGTGTGCATTGCGGCTAAGTACGATTCACGGACGACTTACGCAAACGACGTAAAAATTTCGACGCGAGAACGGCGGCCATACTTGACATTACTATTCCAACTAGGGCCTAGCTCTAACTTTACGCGGCCTATCTCTTACGGAAACGGCGTAAAAGTACTGCGTCGGCCGGGCGTACGTTCGTGAATTGGCGTATCTCCTCATTTACATATTCTACTATTTATGTTTATTTATTTACATGGAAGCGCCATCTAGCGGCCATCTAAAATATTGCAATCTAAGATAGGACGGCGCAAGCCGTCGTATCTTAGATAATGTTTAAGCGTATCTCTGTTTGAGCATACTCTTAAACAGAAGTCGGCGCAGATTCTGAGTTAGGCCGGCTTATCTACTGATAAGCCGGCCTAACTCTTTCTGAATCTACCTAATAGTGCAGGAATGGGCAGGGGCTGTGTATCCTATGCAATCTATCATGCCATAAAACATCTAGAGCAGGGGCAGCCCAGAGCATGTGTAAAGGGATGCCATCCCCCAGCACACAGCGCACTGAACACCCTGACTCACCTTGGTTCTCTCTCTGAGCCCAAGATAGAGATGGGAGGGGGAGGCATTCCAACTGGAGTTGGCTGGGACAGTGCGGGATCCAAGTGTGAGGAATTCATTCCTGACCATCAGCACTCAGCAGCCACAGGAAACCCTGTCAGGAAGAGGAGCGGCCCCTCCCCCGAGCACTGCCAGGCTGAAAGGGGCTGCCCTATGCTCACACATCAGTTCTGGACGGACACACATCTATGCTCAGAACGGACACAAACAAGGAGGGAGGGGAGAACTCTGGCACTTCGGCGCCGCCACCTTTGCTGGCGCCTGGGTGCAAAGCACCCTGTGCACCCTGCCTAGGATCAGCCCTGGGAAAACTGTAAGTGCTGCTGCATATACGTTATATGGCATATATATACAGTAGTTACAGGTAGTGTAGAGGTGGACCACAGCACACGCTTATAGCTTTTAATAAATAGACACTTACCTGTCCTGGAGTCCAACGATGTCGGCACCCGCAGCTAATGTTTCCATCAGCTGTCGGGTGCTGCCGCCACCATTGAAGGGTAAGGGTACCCAGCAGTGTAGCCTTTCGACTTTACGCCGGGAAACCCTACTTCGCATACGCGAGGCCCCGCTCCTCTCTCCAACTGGCCCGGCGGCCGGGGGAGGGAGGAGGAGGGAACCCCCGCGCTGACTTCACGGGCCGCGGCCCAGACACCCGGAAGTGGGAAAGGATAGCTGTCAAAGACAGGTATTCTGTCCCCCCCTCCCCCCGGAAAAGTGGGGGGCACCGGAGGGGGGGGGGGAATCCGACGAGCGTTGTTAAATCCCGCCTCCCGATTGGCCTTCATCCAATACCCATGGGCGGAGTTCTGAATTATTTGCAAAATACGGGGTGGGGGGATTGAGATTTCCATTTTTCATTTTGCGTCTTTTTCCTAGAAAACGCCTAAACGGCGATATACAAATTAAGGCCCAGATTCTCAAAGGGCTTACGACGGCGCAACGCAATGTACGCCGTCGTAAGTCCTAATCTGGGCCGTCGTATCTATGCGCCCGATTCTTAGAATCAGTTACGCATAGATATCCATTAGATCCGACAGGCGTAAGGCTTTTACGCCGTCGGATCTTAAATGCAATTTTTTTCTTGCCGCTAGGTGTCGCCTTTGTCGTTTTCCCGGTCGAGTATGCAAATTAGCAAAATACGCGAATTCCCGAACGTACGCGTGGTCGACGCAGTGAAGTTACGACGTTTACGTTGGATTTGCGCTGCGTAAAGTTGCCCCTGCTATATGAGGGGCAACCAATGTTAAGTATGGCCGTCGTTCCCGCGTCGAAATTTAAAAATTTACGTCGTTTGCGCAAGTCGTCCGTGAATGGGGCTGGACGCCATTTACGTTCACGTCGAAACCAATGACGTCCTTGCGATGTCATTTGGAGCAATGCACCCTGGGATATTTTACGGATGGCGCATGCGCAGTACGTTCGGCGCGGGAACGCGCCTAATTTAAATGCTCCACGCCCTCTACCCGGCTCATTTGAATTAGGCGGGCTTGCGCCGGGGGATTTACGCTACGCCGCCGCAACTTTACAGGCAAGTGCTGTAAAACTTACGGCGGCGTAGCGTAAACCAGATATGTTACACGCGCACAGTTTTACGCCCATGTACGAGAATCTGGGCCTAAGGCTTTTAATGCAGACAAGTCTCCTAATAATAACGACACAAATCCTTTTTTTCATCCGAATATTCCATAAAACCTTCATCCCTGAGATGTGTCTGTACGCGGCGGCGGCGGGCAGCGGCGTTCACGCTCTGCGCCTTCCTGCTATTTTTATCTCTCCGAGTCGTTGAGTAAAGAGAGAGAGGCGCTAAAAGTAATCAAAACGACAAAATTGGAAACCTAATTAACTGAAGAGGAAATATTAATTAAAACGGCGCGGCGCCGGGGGGGGGGGGGGGGGGGCGAGGTAGCGCAGAGCGCCGCATTCAGGTCTAACCTCTTTTTTTGGGGGGGGGGGGGAATCTCTCCTCAACTGAATTCTCTTCCTGCGGCATTGATCTTAAAGTGGACCGAAAAAACCTTTACATCGAAAATAACTGTTCCCCTCCCCCCGCCTTCTCTCTGACCTAAAAACCGGATCCCTCCGCTGGAATAACTTTTCATTTTAAAAAAAAAAGACGATTTCTACTAAATGTGACACATAAGAGATGAGGGGAGAAAAACGTAATCGACCTTTTTTGGCCCAAAAATCTCCCGCAATCCATCCCGGGTCTGACGCAGTTTCGTATAAATGATTCATAATGAAGGTCGTTGTCATAAGGAGGGAGGGGGGACTTATTTAGTGTCCCATCATTGGTGTCAGTGGGAGGAATAGTGTCCCATCATTGGTGTCAGTGGGAGGAATAGTGTCCCATCATTGGTGTCAGTGGGAGGAATAGTGTCCCATCATTGGTGTCAGTGGGAGGAATAGTGTCCCATCATTGGTGTCAGTGGGAGGAATAGTGTCCCATCATTGGTGTCAGTGGGAGGAATAGTGTCCCATCATTGGTGTCAGTGGGAGGAATAGTGTCCCATCATTGGTATCAGTGGCAGGAATAGTCTCCCATCATTGGTGTCAGTGGGAGGAATAGTGTCCCATCATTGGTGTCAGTGGGAGGAATAGTGTCCCATCATTGGTATCAGTGGGAGGAATGGTGTCCCATCATTGGTATCAGTGGGAGAATTAGTGTCCCATCATTGGTATCAGTGGGAGGAATGGTGTCCCATCATTGGTATCAGTGGGGGGAATAGTGTCCCATCATTGGTGTCAGTGGGAGAATTAGTGTCCCATCATTGGTGTCAGTGGGAGGAATAGTGTCCCATCATTGGTATCAGTGGCAGGAATAGTCTCCCATCATTGGTATCAGTGGGAGGAATAGTGTCCCATCATTGGTGTCAGTGGGAGGAATAGTGTCCCATCATTGGTGTCAGTGGTAGGAATAGTGTCCCATCATTGGTATCAGTGGCAGGAATAGTGTCCCATCATTGGTATCAGTGGCAAGAATAGTGTCCCATCATTGGTCTCAGTGGGAGGAATAGTGCCCCATCATTGGCGTCAGTGGGAGGAATAGTGTCCCATCATTGGTATCAGTGGGAGGAATAGTGTCCCATCATTGGTATCAGTGGGAGGAATAGTGTCCTATCATTGGTATCGGTGGGAGGAATAGTGCCCCATCATTGGTGTCAGTGGGAGGAATAGTGTCCCATCATTGGTGTCAGTGGGAGGAATAGTGTCCCATCATTGGTGTCAGTGGGAGGAATAGTGTCCCATCATTGGTATCAGTGGGAGGAATAGTGTCCCATCATTGGTGTCAGTGGGGGGAATAGTGTCCCATAATTGGTGTCAGTGGGAGGAATAGTGTCCCCATCATTGGTGTCAGTGGAAGGAATAGTGTCCCATCATTGGTGTCAGTGGGAGGAATAGTGTCCCATCATTGGTGTCAGTGGGAGGAATAGTGTCCCATCATTGGTATCAGGGGGAGGAATAGTGTCCCATCATTGGTATCAGTGGGAGGAATAGTGTCCCATCATTGGTGTCAGTGGGAGGAATAGTGTCCCATCATTGGTATCAGGGGGAGGAATAGTGTCCCATCATTGGTATCAGTGGGAGGAATAGTGTCCCATCATTGGTGTCAGTGGGAGGAATAGTGTCCCATCATTGGTATCAGTGGGAGGAATTGTGCCCCATCATTGGTATCAGTGGGAGAAATAGTGCCCCATCATTGGTGCTAGTGGGAGGAATAGTGCCCCATCATTGGTGTCAGTGGGGGGAATAGTAGAGGTAACCAATCCAATTGAAAGCGCCATATTGTGCTTTATTTACCATTTCGGCGGGTCTCGGCTCTCGGGGACATTCTCAGGTTTGGAATCCCCTGAAAGCAGCTTTAATAGAGGATTGGGAGCTCTGTTGCTCTAAAATCTCATTTATTGCTCTCTAGTTGATTACCTGAATATATCTTGTCACTGTCTGTTTATCCTTCCACAGTAGGCTTGCCACATGTCCGGGATTCACCTGGACAGTCCGGGTTTCAGCTGGACTGAATGCCGGAACACATTAATAAGACTGGGCTGTGGCTCCCCAAGTAACCAAGCTATAGTCACACACAAGTCTGTTGCCGTCCGGGAGCTGTCTGGAGGGCAGGTTAGGCTTAACTGGGGGGCAAAGTGATGATGTCAGCAAGAGAAATTTGGCCACACCCACAGTTTGCTGCGGCACGCTATGCGCACCGCATGATTATCTCCTTGGGGCACCAAAGGTGGCAACCCTATTCCACAGAAATACTGGTACTACCAAGGGGGGCCTAATAAAGGGGGTCCAACCCGCTACTAGCAAGGGGGGCCTAATAAAGGGGGTCCAACCCACTACTAGCAAGGGGGACCGAATAAAGGGGGTCCAATTCACCACTAGCAAGGGGGACCTAATTAAGGGGGTCCAACCCACTACTAGCAAGGGGGACAGAATAAAGGGAGTCCAACCTGCTACTAGCAATAGGGTCCTAATAAAGGGGTCCAACTCACCACTAGCAAGGGGGACCTAATTAAGGGGGTCCAACCTGCTACTAGCAAGGGGGACATAATAAAGGGGTCCAACCTGCTACTATCAAGAGGGACCTAAGAAAGGGGGTTCAACCTGCTACTAGCAAGGAGGACTTAATAAAGGGGGTCCAACCAGCTACTAGCAAGGGGGACTTAATAAAGGGGGTCCAACCCGCTACTAGCAAGGGGACCTAATAAAGGGGGTCCAACCTGCTACTAGCAAGGGGGACTAATAAAGGGGATCCAACCCGCTACTAGCAAGAGGGGCCTAATAAAGGGGGTCCAACCTGCTACTAGCAAGGGGGACTAATAAAGGGGGTCCAACCAACTACTAGCAATTGGGATCTAATAAAGGGGGTCCAACCCGCTACTAGCAAGAGGGACCTAATAAAGGGGGTCCAACCCGCTACTAGCAAGGGGGACCTAATAAAGGGGGTCCAACCTGCTACTAGCAAGGAGGGCCTAATAAAGGGGATCCAACCCGCTACTAGCAAGAGGGGCCTAATAAAGGGGGTCCAACCCGCTATTAACAAGGGGGACCTAATAAAGGGGGTCCAACCCGCTATTAGCAAGGGGGACCTAATAAAGAGGGTCCAACCTGCTACTAGCAAGGGGGACCTAATAAAGGGGGTCCAACCAGCTACTAGCAAGGGGGACCTAATAAAGGGGGTCCAACCTGCTACTAGCAAGAGGGACCTAATATAGGGGGTCCAACCTACTACTAGAAATGGGGACCTAATAAAGGGGGTCCACCCCGCTACTAGAAATGGGGACCTAATAAAGGGGGTCCAACCTGCTACTAGCAATAGGAACCTAATAAAGGGGTCCAATCAACTACTAGCAAGGGGGACCTAATAAAGGGGGTCCAACCTGCTACTAGCAAGAGGGGCCTAATAAAGGGGGTCCAACCTGCTACTAAAAATGGGGACCTAATAAAGGGGGTCCAACCCGCTACTAGCAAGGGGGATCTAATAAAGGGGGTCCAACCTGCTACTAGCAAGGGGGGCTTAATAAAGGGGGTCCAACCCGCTACTAGCAAGGGGGACCTAATAAAGGGGGTCCAATCCGCTACTAGCAAGGGGGACCTAATAAAGGGGCTCCAACCTGCTACTAGCAAGGGGGACCTAATAAAGGGGGTCCAACCCGCTACTAGCAAGGGGGACCTAATAGAGGGGCTCCAACCCGCTACTAGCAAGGGGGACCTAATAAAGGGGGTCCAACCCGCTACTAGCAAGGGGGACCTAATAAAGGGGGTCCAACCTGCCACTAGCAAGGGGGACCTAATAAAGGAGGTCCAACCCGCTACTAGCAAGGGGGACCTAATAAAGGGGGTCCAACCCGCTACTAGCAAGGGGGACCTAATAAAGGGGGTCCAACCCGCTACTAGCAAGGGGGGACCTAATAAAGGGGGTCCAACCCGCTACTAGCAAGGGGGACCTAATAAAGGGGGTCCAACCCGCTACTAGCAAGGGGGGCCTAATAAAGGTGGTCCAACCCGCTACTAGCAAGGGGGACCTAATAAATGGGGTCCAACCCAATACTAGCAAGAGGGACCTAATAAAGGGGGTCCAACCCGCTACTAGCAAGGGGGACCTAATAAAGGGGGTCCAACCCAATACTAGCAAGGGGACCTAATAAAGGGGGTCCAACCCGCTACTAGCAAGGGGACCTAATAAAGGGGGTCAAACCCGCTACTAGCAAGGGGGACCTAATAAAGGGGGTCCAACCCGCTACTAGCAAGAGGGACCTAATAAAGGGGGTCCAACCCGCTACTAGCAAGGAGGACCTAATAAAGGGGGTCCAACCTGCTACTAGCAAGGGGGACCTAATAAAGGTGGTCCAACCCGCTATAAGCAAGGGGGACCTAATAAAGGGGGTCCAACCCGCTACTAGCAAGGGGGACCTAATAAAGGGGGTCCAACCCGCTACTAGCAAGGGGGACCTAATAAAGGGGGTCCAACCCGCTACTAGCAAGGGGGACCTAATAAAGTGTCCGGTGAGTGTAAATCACCAGAAAACATGTCCGTATCGGATCCTCGGGGGGGGGGGGGGACATTTAGTTCTCTCTGGAGAGGTTTCTCTATGACGGGGATAAATCACAATCCACGGCTTCACAGAGGAGTCATTAAATCCAATTGACCAGAACCTGCGGCTATAAAAAGCACATTTAGCGCAGCAGAGGGTCCCGCCGAAGGGGGGGTAACAACCCCAGCGATTGTAAATGAGCCACCCGACAGCTCAGGAAGAATAAATAACTCCCCCCCCCCCCTCCAGTTGAGACGTCGGCCGGGGACACGATGCAAACATTCTGCAGACAGAGATCAATCTGTAATCCTTTAGCTAAGAGCAAATAGAGAAACGATCATTCAGCAGTGTCGCCAACCTACCCGATTGAAATATACTGGCACGCCACCCGAAATTTACTGACGCAGCCACGTTTTTACTGCCATTTCACAAAAGTTACTAAATTACATTTTTAGGTGCAAATTTCAGTATTTAGGCCGCAAACAAGTACACCGGGCAAATAGCAATGTGATTTGAGGGAGATATTAAGGTAAAAAAACATATTTTTGTTATTTTCGATATAATAAGGGCAAATTATTTCGTCACATCACCCCCTGCCTCCACCCCCCTCTGCCACCAACACCCCCTGCCTTCACCCCCCTCTGCCACCAACACCCTCTGCCTCCACCCCCCTCTGCCACCAACACCCCCTGCCTCCATCCCCCTCTGCCACCAACACCCCCTGCCTTCACCCCCCTCTGCCACCAACACCCCCTGCCTTCACCCCCCTCTGCCACCAACACCCCCTGCCTTCACCCCCCTCTGCCACCAACACCCCCTGCCTCCATCCCCCTCTGCCACCATCACCCCCTGCCTTCACCCCCTCTGCCACCAACACCCCCTGCCTCCATCCCCCTCTGCCACCAACACCCCCTGCCTTCACCCCCCTCTGCCACCAACACCCCCTGCCTCCATCCCCCTCTGCCACCATCACCCCCTGCCTTCACCCCCTCTGCCACCAACACCCCCTGCCTCCATCCCCCTCTGCCACCAACACCCCCTGCCTCCATCCCCCTCTGCCACCAACACCTCCTGCCTTCACCCCCCTCTGCCACCAACACCCCCTGCCTTCACCCCCTCTGCCACAACACCCCCTGCCTTCACCCCCCTCTGCCACAACACCCCCTGCCTTCACCCCTCTCTGCCACCAACACCCCCTGCCTCCATCCCCCTCTGCCACCAACACCCCCTGCCTCCTTCTCCCTCTGCCACCAACACCCCCTGCCTTCACCCCCCTCTGCCACCAACACCCCCTGCCTCCATCCCCCTCTGCCACCAACACCCCCCTGCCTCCACCCCCCTCTACCACCAACACCCACTGCCTTCACCCCCCTCTGCGGTGCCACAATCTCCCCCTGCCTCCAATCACCCCCTGCCTCCAATCATCCCCTGCCTCCACCCCCCTCTGCGGTGCTACCAACAACCCCTGTCTCCATCCCCATCCTCTGCGATGCCACCATCCCCCTCTGCAGTGCCTCCAATCACCCCCTGCCTCCAATCATTCGCTGCCACTAACACCCCCTGCCTCCAATCTCCCCCAGGCCCCCTGCCTCCAATCACTACCTGCCACTAACACCCCCTGCTTCCAATCTCCCCCTGCCTCCAATCTCCCCCAGGCCCCCTGCCTCCAATCACCCTCTGCCTCCAATCATCCCCTGCCTCCACCCCCCTCTGCGGTGCTACCAACAACCCCTGTCTCCATCCCCATCCTCTGCGATGCCACCATCCCCCTCTGCAGTGCCTCCAATCACCCCCTGCCTCCAATCATTCGCTGCCACTAACACCCCCTGCCTCCAATCTCCCCCAGGCCCCCTGCCTCCAATCACTACCTGCCACTAACACCCCCTGCTTCCAATCTCCCCCTGCCTCCAATCTCCCCCAGGCCCCCTGCCTCCAATCACCCTCTGCCTTCATCATCCCCTGCCTCCATCCCCCTCTGCGGTGCCACCAACAACCCCTGTCTCCATCCCCCACCCTCTGCGGTGCCACCATCCCCCTCTGCGGTGCCACTAACACCCCCTGCCTCCAATCACCCCTTGCCACTAACAGTCCCTGCCTCCAATCACCCCTTGCCACTAACACCCCCTGCCTCCAATCTCCCCCTGCCTCCATTGCCCCCTGCCTCCATCCCCCTCTGTGGGGCCACTGCAGCCACCATCACCCCCTGCCTCCAATCTCCCCCTGCCTCCAATCACCCCCTGGCTCCATCGTCCCCTGCCTCCAATCCCCCTCTGCGGTTCCACCAACAACCCCTGTCTCCATCCAGGGGCGTCCCTAGGGGGGGGCCAGAGGGGGCCCTGACCCCCCCAACATCATGCTGTGCCCCACCATGTGCCCCCCCAAAAAAAAATTTTTTTTTTTTTTTTTTTTTTTTTTGCAATTTTTGTATTTTGCTCCCTGAGAGGGAGAGCGTCCCCAGTCAGCTCTGCGGGGGATTCCTCCCCCTCCCTGTGCTCGCCGACACTGCATAATGCGAGCGCTCACACAACCAGATATTTTAGCCTGGGCCGTGTTTAAGTATGTGCACTGCAGACTGCAGTACACTGTAATCACTGAACTACATTATCTCCATCCCTTCTCTCCCCCCATCTGTCTCCCTCCCCCTCTCCTGTTCTTTCAAAACATTCACAATTTACTTTCACTTTCAGTTAGGAAGATAATATACAGTGCAAATTTTTTTCCTGCATCCACAGATTGCAGGAAAGAAACTTGCATGATTCCCCCATCAACAGACAGTGGTGACAGGGGAATATCCCTCCTGCCCAGCAATTATATTCTCCCGACAAACAGTGATTATCACTAGTGACTATACAGCAACCACTAGTGATAATTATAAGAGAATCTGCTCATTAATGGTTCAAATCTCAGCCAGTTTCTGCTGAACCAGCTGAGATTTAAACTGTCTATGGCTGGTCTTAGCTCTTAGGCAGCCCATACATTGATTAGCACTGTGGAGTGTCGGCTTCCTGGCATGTTGGATTTCAAACACACCCAAGCCCATCTCTATTGGTTGTAGACAGTTGAGCTCCCTGCAGGTTGCTTAGCAGCAGTGGACCCTTCTCTGACAAGCTGATCGGGATGCAATCCAGGTGATGCTCCCAGTCAAATCCTAGTCATAAATATCAGAGATTTTATTGATCAAAGCCCACACTTTACAGGCATAGAGCCCACATGGCTGCGGAACATACGTTTGATTATATATATATATATATATATATACAGGGCTCAAAATTTCAAGTCCTGAGCCACTAGCCAGGCCTCAAGAGTTACTCGCCACCAGTTGCCCCACCTAATTCATACACTGCCCTGCGCCTAATTGCACCCGTAAACACGCCCTCGTAGATTATCTCATGGAATGACAATGTTTTATGCAGAATCAAGTTACAAAATTAAATATTACCAACAACAACTTTAACAAAATGGGACAGGGCACTGGGGGCAGACCAGAGGGACAGGGCACTGGGGGCAGACCAGAGGGACAGGGCACTGGGGGCAGACCAGAGGGACAGGGCACTAGAACTGGGTCTCTTCCCCATTCTCTTGCTGTCTCCTCTGCAACTCCCATCCATCCTCTCTCTCTCTCCCATTCATCTCATCATCAGGAGCCTGTGTGTGCGGCTCCACGCTTGCATGTCCCCACTTCCCCCTTTTATTCAGGCTGGCAGTGAGGAGAGGAGCTTCAGCACAGCGGGAGGGAGTACAATCCAGCGCTGAGATCCACACAACTGCACAGCCATTGACACCATAGCACAGCACACACTGACAGCGCACAGCACACATTGACAGCGCACAGCACACACTGACAGCGCACAGCACACACTGACAGCGCACAGCGCACACTGACAGCGCACAGCACACACTGACAGCGCACAGCACACACTGACAGCGCACAGCACACACTGACAGCGCACAGCGCACACTGACACTGCACAACACACATTGAGACCAGTCTGTTCACAGTGCTCAGGCTAAACTGTTGGACACTTACATAGAGCACAAGGAGAAGAAAACTGCACAAACTAGAAGGCTGCCGCTCTCATGTCAGGGCAACTTTCAGTGAGCGCTGCACCGGAGTGGTAATTTTTGCAATCCTCCACCTCACTCATTACTTTCTGCTCTCCAGCTACATTGGTCGGGGCCCGGGGGAGGGGGGCAGGCTCAGAGAGGTCATACTGTTGGGTCCCATGGCTTAATGAGAATTGTAAGGAGAGCACCTGTGTACTGCTCTGCCTGTGCGCGGCTCACCAGACTACTTTTCCCGAGCATGCACCTTTCCTCTTCGGCCACCAATCTCATCGGGACTCTAAGTGTAGACACAGATTGGAGGGAGATTGGTCATGCAGCCCTGTCATCACTCGCCCCCAGCTTAAATGCACTCGCCAAATGCTGGTAGGCGAGTGGAAATTTTGAGTGCTGATATATATATATATATAGATGCTAATAAATACTGTGTTTATTAGATCTGACTGGGAGCATCACCTGGATCACATGCCGATCAGCATGTCAACAGAGAAGGTTATACAGCATTACTGCTGCTAGGTGACCAGCTGGGAGCTCGGCTCTCTATAACCAATAGTGCCAGCCTTCCCCTGCATGCATCCATAATGTCACCAGCACTAGGTCCTAATAGACTGCCGCCGCTGCCAAGGAGACAGACGCAGGGACAGGACAGCTGGGGATCCCCACTGTGGCAGAACACCAGGGCCCGGTGGCAAGACAACCTTTGCAACCCTAATAGTTCTCCCACTGCTTTGGACCCTTATATTTTATTGGTGTGCTGGTGACATATATCTCTTGTTTTCTGCCACCCTGGGGGGCCCCAGTATAGTAGGAAGGGAGCTCACTGCAGAACATGTGAAAGGGCCCATAGTGGGATCGTAGTAAAGGGCCCCAGGATATATATATATATATATATATATATATATATATATATATATATATATAATTGCATTTTATAGTTGGCCCCCCTACTTTTGTCCCTGTCCCCCCATGTGCCCCCCCTAAATAGGAAAGCTGGAGACGCCACTGTCTCCATCCCCCTCCCTCTGCGGTGCCACCATCCCCCTGTGCGGTGCCACTAACACCCCCTGCCACTAACACCCTCTGCCTCCAATCTCCCCCTGCCTCCAATCTCCCCCAGGCCCCCTGCCTCCAATCACCCCCTGCCTCCATTGTCCCCTGCCTCCATCCCCCTCTGCGGTGCCTCCATCCCCCTGTGCGGTGCCGCCAACACCCCCTGCCTCCAATCTCCATGCGCAGTTCCAAGCCGACCCGATCTCGGCTTTTTTTACTTGCACATTCCCGCAACCACGGACATTTACGAACGGGGGGAAAAAGTGCCCGTTTTTACGGACTGTCCGTAAAAAATACGGACGGTTGGCAACACTGTGTCATTCAAAGTCAAACCGCTCGTTGGTGATTGGTAGAGAACCTCAGTGGTGACAAGGATACAATATTGATACATGCAATGCCAGAACCATCCGTCCAGAGCATAAAGTAAAAGAAACTGCCCATGGGGGGGGGGGGGGAGGGGGTATCTATAAAATATATAGGCATAGCAATGTGCCCACTGAAAGTGCATATACATTCGTTCGGTGCAAAAATATGCAACCCCCCCCCAAGAAAAACAAAAACAAACAAACATTTTTCATTGTTAATATACATGCCCAGCCAAAAAAGACGTACTTATTTAGCAAGGAGGACTTCCTCCCATGATCACACTGCTTGTGCGCCCCCCCTGCAGCACACGGGTGGCACGCTCTGCGATCGGACTCAGCTGATCAAAGCTGTCACTTCGCACAGTGGTGACATTTGATGGGCACAGTGAGGCTGCAATTTTTTTATTTTCATTTTTTCATTGCACCTCCCCAAAAAATTTGACCACCAGCCGCCACTGGTTGGGACCCTTACTTTTTAATATATTTATAAATGATATTGGGTCTGAGATCAAAAGTAACATTTCTGTCTTTGCAGATGACACCAAGCTATGCAGTGGAATAACGTCCTTGCAGGATGTCGCCAATTTACAAGCCGAACTCAGATGCGTGAGTAAATAAGGCATTTCCCTGTTCTGCCTAGTGACAGGACACTGATCTTCTGCTCCCTGTCATCGCGATCAGTGTCGAACAGCTATCAGTGTGGTAGCCCTCCCACAGTTAGAATCACTCCCTAGGACACACTTAACCCTTTCATCGCCCCCTAGTGTTTAACCCCTTCCCTGCCAGTCTCATTTACACAGTAATCAGTGCATTTTTATAGCACCGATCGCTATAAATGACAATGGTCCCAAAATTGGGTGTGATTTATGTCCGCCGCAATATCGCAGTCACAATAAAAAATAGCAGATCGCCGCCATTACTCGTTTTAAAATTTACTAATAAAAATGCCGTAAATCTATCCCCCGATTTTGTAGACGCTATAACTTTTGCGCAAACCAACTTAACCACTTAAGGACCCCCTCACGCCGATATACGTCGGCAGAATGGCACGGCTGGGCACATCAACGTATATGTACGTGGCTCTTCAAGCCCAGACGTGGGGTCGCGGGCGCGTGCACGCGACCCGGTCCGAAGCTCCGTGACCGCGGCCACGGGACTCGCGGACCCGATCGCCGCTGGAGTCCCGCGATCGGTCCCCGGAGCTGAAGAACGGGGAGAGCCGTGTGTAAACACACCTTCCCCGTTCTTCACTGCGGCGCCGTCATCGATCGTGTGTTCCCTGATATAGGGAACCACAATCAATGACGTCACACCTACAGCCACACCCACTACAGTTAAAAAACACAGATGAGGTCACACTTAACCCCTTCAGCGCCCCCCTGTGTCAAAATTGTCCGAAGTGTCCGCCATAATGTCGCAGTCACGAAAAAAATCGCTGATCGCCGCCATTAGTAGTAAAAAAAAAAAAATTATAAAAATGCAATAAAACTATCCCCTATTTTGTAAACGCTATACATTTTGCACAAACCAATATCGATAAACGCTTATTGCGATTTTTTTACCAAAAATAGGTAAAAGAATACGTATCGGCCTAAACTGAGGGAAATAAAATGTTTTTTATATATTTTTGGGGGATATTTATTATAGCAAAAAGTAAAAAATATTGATTTTTTTCAAAATTGTCGCTCTATTTTTGTTTATAGCGCAAAAAATAAAAACCGCAGAGGTGATCAAATACCACCAAAAGAAAGCTCTATCTGTGGGAAAAAAGACGCCAATTTTGTTTGGGAGCCACGTCGCACGACCGCGCAATTGTCTGTTAAAGCGACGCAGTGCCGAATCGCAAAAAGGGGCAAGGTCCTTTACCTGCATTTTGGTCCGGGTCTTAAGTGGTTAATATACGCTTATTGCGATTTTTTTTTATTCCCACCAATAATATGTAGAAGAATACGTATCGCCCTACGCTTTCCAACGCTTTCGTACATTTTAGGACGGCGTCTCTCACCAACGGTGGTAAAGATGTGAGCGATAAATGGCCTTGGTGGGTTTAGCACAGAGGTACGGCGTGCGCTCGCTTCAGGTTGCTGCTATACCTAATTATAAAATGTGACCTACATTGATGGATTCTACGGGGAACAATACGTTTTCATGTCTCAGAATAATATCACTGACTCTTCAGCTGCCAGTAGAAAAAGAACGCTTGAGCTTTAACCACTTAAGGACCGAGCCTGTTTTTCAGACTTGGGCCCATATTCCGAGTAAGGATACGATGGAGTATCTCAGGATACTCCATCGTAACTCCCTTTTTTGGCCCGTGTATCTATGCTCCTGATTCTTAGAATCATTTGCGCATAGATACACTTAAGATCCGCCATCTGTAAGTCAATTACACTGGCGGATCTTAAATGTAATTACTCCGCCCGCCGCTAGATGGCATTTACGTGAAGGAGTCATTTGCGTATGCAAATGATCCTTCTACGCCGATTCCCGAACGAGTTCGCGTCGCGTAACCGTCGCTAACGTCGTTTGCGTAAGCGGAAACTTACCCCTGCTATATGAGGGGTAAGTTTCCGCAAGTCTCGCGTAGGCCATGTTACGGATGGCGTCGGGTCCCCGTCGTGTTTTTTCGTCGGGTACGTCGTTTCCCTAAGTCGTTCTTGAATACGACTTTACGTCAATGACGCACACGTCGGCGTCATTGACGTTTTCCGCCGAGAACTGGAGCATGCGCACTGGGCTTTTTGAAGCCCGGCGCATGCCCAATTCTTTCGCATCGGGGGCGCGCTTCATTTGAATAGAAGCCGCCCCCTTGGAGATCCGCCAGGCTACGCCGGGACACTTACACTCCGCTGTCCCAACTTATGGAGCAAGTGGTTGGGGAATACAACACCTGCTCCAGTAAGTTGGGACAGCGGAGTGCAAGTGCCTTAAGCGAAGCAGGCGGATATTTAGAGAGAATATGGGCCTTGGTGTTTACAAGTTAAAAACTATTTTTTTTTCTTTGCTAGAAAATTACTTAGAACCCCCCAAACATTATATATATTTTTTTCTAACACCCTAGAGAATAAAATGGTGGTCGTTGCAATACTTTACCTCACAACGTATTTGCGCAGCTTTCTTTTGGTGATATTTGATCACCTCTGCGGTTTTTATTTTTTGCGCTATAAACAAAAATAGAGCGACAATTTTGAAAAAAAATCAATAATTTTTACTTTTTGCTATAATAAATATTCCCTAAAAATATATAAAAAAATATTTTTTCCTCAGTTTAGGGCGATACGTATTCTTCTACCTATTTTTGGTAAAAAAAAATCGCAATAAGCATTTATCGGTTGGTTTGCGCAAAATGTATAGCGTTTACAAAATAGTGGATAGTTTTATTGCATTTTTATTAATATATTTTTTTTTTTACTACTAATGTCGGCGATCAGCGATTTTTTTCATAACTGTGACATTATCGGACAATTTTGACACATTTTTGGGACCATTGTCATTTTCACAGCAAAAAGTGCTATAAAAATGCACTGATTACTGTGAAAATGACAATTGCAATTTGGGAGTTAACCACTAGGGGGCGCTGTAGGGGGTTAAGTGTGACCTCATATGTGTTTCTAACTGTAGGTGGGCGGGGCTGGACATGTGACATCAGTGATCGTCTTTCCCTATATCAGGGAACAGACGATCAGTGTCACTGCCACGCAAGAACGGGGAAGGTGTGTTTACACTCACCTCTCCCCATTCTTCAGCTCCGGTAAACCGATCACGGGACACCGGCTGCGATCGGGTCCAGCGGGCGTGGTCACGTAGCTTCGGACCGGGTCGTGAACGCGCCGCCGGCGGTGCGCTCCCGACCCGACAGCTGGGCTTAAAGAGACACGTACAGGTACGTGGATGTGCCCAGCCGTGCCAATCTGCAGACGTATATCGGCATGAAGGGGTCCTTGAGTGGTTAAAGCTTCCCGTTCCGACGAGCTCGAACACATACGTGAGCAGCGCCCGCATATGTAAACGGTGTTCAAACCACACATGTGAGGTATCGCTGCGATCGTTAGAGCGAGAGCAATAATTCTAGCCCTAGACCTCCTCTGTGACTCCAAACAGTGCAACCTGTAGAATTTTTTTAAAACGACACCTATGGAGATTTTTAAGGGTAAAAGTTTGTCGCCATTCCACGAGCGGACGTAATTTTGAAGCGTGACATGTTGGGTATCAATTTACTCGGCGTAACATTATCTTTCACAATATAAAAAAAATTGGGCTAACTTTACTGTTGTCTTATTTTTTTATTCAAAAAAATGTGGGTGTTAGTGAACGTAACGAATACAAATTTATCCGAAAGAAACAAATTAATAATAAATAATAATAATAAAAGTTTTTATTATTATTATTATTGTTATTTATTTTTATTAATTCGTTACGTTCCAATACCTATAATTTAATAGTTAGTAATAGTTATGTTATTATTAGTTAGTTATTATTTTAGATTTTCGAATTTTCGGAATATCGAATTTACGAATTTTGTCAACATTTTTAGAATTTATGAAATTACAATTTTTTTTATGAATTTTCGAATATTCTGAAAAGTTTGTTAACCACTTAAGGACCGCCTCCTGAAGATATACGTCAGCAGAATGGCACGGCTGGGCACAAGCACGTACAGGTACGTCCTCTTTAAGTGCCCAGCCGTGGGTCGTGGGCGCGTGCCCTCGACCCGGTCCGAAGCTCCGTGACCGCGGGACCCGCGGACCCGATCGCCGCTGGAATCCCGTGATCGGTCCCCGGAGCTGAAGAACGGGGAGAGCTGTGTGTAAACAATGCTTCCCCGTTCTTCACTGTGGCGCCGCCATCGATCGTGTGTTCCCTTTTTATAGGGGGACACAATCGATGACGTCACACCTCCAGCCACACCCCCCTACAGTTAGAAACACAAATGAGGTCACACTTAACACCTTCAGCGCCCCCTTGTGGTTAACTCCCAAACTGCAATTGTCATTTTCACAGTAAACAATGCATTTTTAATGCATTTTTTGCTGTGAAAATGACAATGGTCCCAAAAATGTGTCAAAATTGTCCGAAGTGTCCGCCATAATGTCGCAGTCACGAAAAAAATCACTGATCGCCGCCATTAGTAGTAAAAAATAAAAAATAATAAAAATGCAATAAAACTATCCCCTATTTTGTAAACGCTATAAATTTTGCGCAAACCAATCGATAAACGCTTATTGCGATTTTTTTACCAAAAATATGTAGAAGAATACGTATCGGCCTGAACTGAGGAAAAAAAAAAATCTTTATATATTTTTGGGGGATATTTATTATAGCAAAAAGTTAAAAATATAGAATTTTTTTCAAAATTGTCGCTCTATTTTTGTTTATAGCGCAAAAAATAACCGCAGAGGTGATCAAATACCACCAAAAGAAAGCTCTATTTGTGGGGAAAAAAAGGACGCCAATTTTGTTTGGGAGCCACGTCGCACGACCGCGCAATTGTCAGTTAAAGCGAACGCAGTGCCGAATCGCAAAAACTGTCCGGGTCCTTTAGCTGCCTAAAGGTCCGGGTCTTAAGTGGTTCAATGAGTTTTTGCTCATTCGGATATTTCAGAATGAACAAATTTGTCGAAATTTCGTTAAAATTCAGAACAAAACAAATTGCACCTGTCAAAAAAAAAATAAATAGGACCCTGGCATTTTAGACTGAGCAGCCCAAGGGCCCTTTCCTTGGAGCCCGGTGGCGGAACCTCTGCGACTATGGTAGTTCTGCCACTATTGTCAGTACGCTTTTTTTATATATTATATAGATTTTTTTTTTTTACCGTTTTAGTTTATTTAATTGTATTTTTAATTATTTAATTTATTTAATTTTTAGGAGCCACGTTGGGGGCCTTTGGTGAGATATCAGGGGTCTAAGCCGACCTTTGAGATGAAG
The DNA here is from genome assembly GCF_905171775.1 of Rana temporaria. NCBI lineage: Eukaryota > Metazoa > Chordata > Amphibia > Anura > Ranidae > Rana > Rana temporaria. Next base: position 6,912,612 of record NC_053491.1, read on the forward strand.
AAAGGAGATTAAAATGGTAATGAGCAACTCAAATGATTACTTGCAATAGATTATATCTACCTGACAGCAAATGTGTTCTTTTATTGTAACATTTTTCTTTTGTAAGGTTCCCGACCATAAGAAACAAAATAGAAAAATCGCTACACGTTCCCTTTTATATTGTAGGTTTCACCCTCCGGGGGGGGGTAAATATTAGACCCAAAGAAGTCTTCATATACAAATTGCTCAGAAGAAGAGGAGAACAGTGTGGTAGATTCAGGTACTGCTGCGCACTCTTACTGAGGCGCAGCGTTACGTTTTTACGCTACGCCTCCGTAAATTACCTGCGCTACGCTTGATTCAGGAAGCAGTAGCTCCGTAATTTGCGGAGGCGTTCCGTAAAAGTGGCCGGCGTAAGCGCGCGTAATTTAAATGATCCCGTAGGGGGCGTGGATCATTTAAATTAGGCGCGTTCCCGCGCCGAACGTAGTGCGCATGCTCCGTCTGGAAGCTTTCCCGACGTGCATTGCGGTAAACGACGTTGCAAGGACGTCATTTCCTTCAACGTGAACGTAAATGGCGTCCAGCGCCATTCACGATTCACTTACGCAAACAACGTAATTTTAAAAAATCGCGACGCGGGAACGACGGGTATACGTAGCATTGGCTGCCCCTGCTAATAGCAAGGGCAGCCTTACGCAGAAACCGACGAACGCAAACGACGTAAAATGCGTACGCAGGGCGCACGTACGGTTGTGAATCGGCGTTAGTATGCAATTTGCATACTCTACGCTGACCACTACGGGAACGCCACCTAGCGGCCTGCGTAAGAATGCAGCCTATGATACGATGGCATAAGAGCCTTATGCCAGTCATATCTTAGGCTGCAGTCGGCGTATCGAGCTTCCTGAATCAGGAGCAGTCGATACGCCGGCGCAACTAAGCAATTGCGCTGCGTATCTATGGATACGCAGACGCAATTGCTTCCTGAATCTGGGCCTGTGTCTCGGTAATGAGAGGAGAACCCCCCCCCCCCCACACACACACACACACTAACAATTCAAATCTTTTGGGTGAGATTTGCAGAGATTTTCCGGGGACTCGGCGCCGGTGAATAAAAACTGTATGGATTCCAGCGCGGGAATGGCGAGGACAAATCCCGGCGCGGCTCTTTGTACATCTCCCTCATTGATCCTTCAATGCAGTATAAAGACGCCCCGGGTGCAAATACCGTATATTTGTTCTCTGTGTATAGTGAGGATAGATATTCATATCATAGGAAGGGCGCTGATGAATCTCAATTTGCTAAAGAACTGTGTATCAGAAGCAACTGCCATGTTTTTATATACAGTATATATATAATCCTGTTTTCACCATTTTTTTTAGGTGTTTATTTTTTGTATCAGTGGGAGGAATAGTGTCCCATCATTGGTGTCAGTGGGAGGAATAGTGTCCCATCATTGGTGTCAGTGGGAGGAATAGTGTCCCATCATTGGTGTCAGTGGGAGGAATAGTGTCCCATCATTGGTATCAGTGGGAGGAATAGTGTCTCATCATTGGTGTCAGTGGGAGGAATAGTGTCCCATCATTGGTATCAGTGGGAGAAATAGTGTCCCATCATTGGTGTCAGTGGGAGGAATAGTGTCCCATCATTGGTATCAGTGGGAGAAATAGTGTCCCATCATTGGTATCAGTGGGAGGAATAGTGTCCCATCATTGGTATCGGTGGGAAGAATAGTGTCCCATCATTGGTATCAGTGGAGGAATAGTGTCCCTTCATTGGTATCAGTGGAGGAATAGTGTCCCTTCATTGGTGTCAGTGGGAGGAATAGTGTCCCATCATTGGTATCAGTGGGAGGAATAGTGTCCCATCATTGGTGTCAGTGGGAGGAATAGTGTCCCATCATTGGTGTCAGTGGGAGGAATAGTGTCCCATCATTGGTGTCAGTGGGAGGAATAGTGTCCCATCATTGGTATCAGTGGGAGAAATAGTGTCCCATCATTGGTATCAGTGGGAGGAATAGTGTCCCATCATTGGTATCAGTGGGAAGAATAGTGTCCCATCATTGGTATCAGTGGAGGAATAGTGTCCCTTCATTGGTATCAGTGGAGGAATAGTGTCCCTTCATTGGTGTCAGTGGGAGGAATAGTGTCCCATCATTGGTGTCAGTGGGAGGAATAGTGTCCCATCATTGGTATCAGTGGGAGGAATAGTGTCCCATCATTGGTGTCAGTGGGAGGAATAGTGTCCCATCATTGGTGTCAGTGGGAGGAATAGTGCCCTATCATTGGTATCAGTGGGAGGAATAGTGTCCCATCATTGGTGTTAGTGGGAGGAATAGTGTCCCATCATTGGTGTTAGTGGGAGGAATAGTGTAAAATTTTACCAGTTTTTAAAACCATCTGACTGCACTTGTTAGATATCGGGAGGTTTTTTCTTTATCAGGCCGCCATGTTGGCTCCTCCAACTGCCAAGCCAATAATAATGACTCCTGGGATGGAGAGTCTAGAAGACGTACGCTCCAACTTCCAATGGGAAGAATGCTTTTCAGCGGGTGCAGCGCCGAGACTCCCCGCTGTCAGATTTCTATCCGGCGATCAGACCGGCTTGTGTGGGACGGCCCCTCGATTAGACGAGAAGCTCCGGCGGGAATCGCTGCTCCCCGATCACTTAATGAGTTACGTGAACGCGCACGCTGTGCCATGGAATACCATTGCTATGGCAGTTCATCCATTTCTTTACCATTTCTTTTAATTCTATTGATTTATTTTTGTACTTTTAACCACTTCAGCCCCGGACCATTTGGCTGCCCAATGACCGGGGCCGCTTTTTGCGATTCGGCACTGCGTCGCTTTAACTGACAATTGCGCGGTCGCGCGACGTGGCTCCCTAACAAAATTGACGTCCTTTTTCCCCCACAAATAGAGATTTCTTTTGGTGGTTTTTATCTTTTTGCGCTATAAACAAAAATAGAGCGACAATTAAAAAAAAAAAAATCTGTGTAAATTAATAATAATAACAATAATTTTGTTATAATATCATCATTATTTATTCATATTATTATTATTAATTTATTATTATTAATATTAATAATATTATTAATTTATTAGTATTAATAATATTATTTATTAATATTATATTTAATATATTTTTATTATTATTAATATTATTATCTTTATTTTTTATATTACTATTTTTATTTATATTACATTTATTATGCTGTTTTTAATTTTTTATAATACAAATAAATAAATAATAATAAATTATTGCTATGTATGTTACATCTACATCTACAGTATCTCACAAAAGTAAGTACACCCCGCACATTTTTGTAAATCTTTTCTTGTATCTTTTCATGTGACAACACTGAAGAAATGACACTCTGGCCCAGATTCACAAAGAGATACTCCGTTGTATCTCCTGATACGCCGCCGTATCTCTGACTTAAACTGGTCGTATCTATGCGCCTGGTTCATAGAATCAGATACGCATAGATAGGGCTAAGATCTGACAGTGTTACACTGTCGGATCTTTTTTTCCATTTAAAAATGGCGCCGGGGGCGTTCCCGCTGATTTACCTTGAATAATATGTAAATCAGCGAGATACGCAAATTCACGAACGTATGCGGACCCGACGCAGTCTTCTTACGATGTTTCCGTAGCGGCTTTCCCGGCGTATACTTACCCCTTCTTTTATCAGGCACAGCCAATGATAAGTATAGCCGGCGTTCCCGCGTCGAATTTGAATTTTTTAACGTCGTTTGCGTAAGTCGTTCTCGAATACGGACGGACGTCGTTTACGTAAGCGTCGAAACCACTGACGTCCTAGCGACGTCAGTGGGAGCAATGCACGCCGGGAAATTTCGCGAACGGCGCATGCGCATTTAAATCGACGCGGGAACACGCCTGATTTAAATAGTACACTCCCCCTAGCCGCGGAGGATTTAGGATCCGCCGTCGCAAGTTTGGAGGTAAGTGGTTTGTGAATTAGCCACTTTCCTCTCAAACTTGCGGGAGCGGATCTTAAATCACGTAGATCGAGCGGATCTATAGATCCGCTGATCTACGTGAATCTGGCCCATAGAATCAGATACGCATAGATATGGCTAAGATCCGACAGTGTTACATTGTGTTACACCGTCGGATCTTATTTTCAATTTGAAAATGGCGCGGGGGGCGTTCCCGCTGATTTACACTGAATAATATGTAAATCAGCGAGATACACGAATTCACGAACGTACGCGGACCCGACGCAGTTTCTTACGACGTTTCCGTAGCGGTTTTCCCGGCGTATACTTACCCCTGCTTCTATGAGGCGCAGCCAATGTTAGGTATAGCCGTCGTTCCCACGTCGAGTTTGAATTTTTTTTACGTCGTTTGCGTACGCCGATTCAGAAACCTGCTAGTCGCAAGTTACGCTCACGTCGAAACCACTGACGTCCTAGTGGATCTAAAGATCCACTGATCTACGTGAATCTGGCCCTTTGTATCTACAATGGCCCAGATTCAAGAAGCACTTGCGCCCGCGCAACCATAGGTTACGCAGCGCAAGTGCTTACTTGCTCCGGTGTAACGAGTGCTCCTGATTCAGGAACCTCGTTACACCGACTGCAGGCTAGGGCCCCATACACACCATAGAATCCATCCGCAGATAAATCCCAGCAAATGGGTTTCTGCGGATAGATCCTATGGTGTGTACACTCCAGCGGATCTTTTTCCGCGGATATATCTCCCCTGGGATGGATTCCAGCAGATGAATATTTGCTGACATGCTAAACAAATCCATCTGCTGAAGTCCATCCCAACGGATTGATCCGCTGGTCTGTATAGACTCACCGGATCCATCCGTCCAAAGGGATTCCCCGCACGCGTCGTAATGATTTGACGCATGCGTGGAATTCCTTATATGACAGCGTCGAGCCCGTCGCCGCGTCATAATCGCGGCGACGGCGCGACGCGTCATCGCCAGAGGATTTCCGCGCGGATTTCAATGCGATGGTGAGTACACTCCATCGCATAGAAATCTGCGGAAATCTTTGAGAGGATTTATCCGTGGAAACGGTCCGCTGGACCGTATCTGCGGATAAATTCTCTCGTGTGTATGGGGCCTGAAATCTGCGCGGCATAAGGCTCTTATGCCTCGCAGGGGGCCGCTAGGGGGCGCTCCCATTGTGTATCAGCGTGTAGTATGCAAATTGCATACTACCACTGATTCACAAGCTTGCGCGGGCCACGCGCAAGCCAGGTACGGAGTTTCCGTACGGCTACTTTTAGCGCAAGGCTGCCCCTTCTAATAGTAGGGGCAGCCAATGCTAAAGTATAGCCGGCCTTCCCGGGCCGTGAAATTTGAATTTCACGGCGTTTGCGTAAGTGAAACGTGAATGGCACTGGACGCCATTTACGTTCACTTAGAAGCAAATGACGTCCTTGCGACGTCATTTGGCGCAATGCACGTCGGGAATGTTTCCCGACGGAGCATGCGCTGTACGCTCGGCGCGGGAGCGCGCCTAATTTAAATGATTCCCGCCCCCGGCGGGATCATTTAACTTGCGCGCGCTTACGCCGGGCAAATTTGCCGGCGCGCCCTCGCAATTCACGGAGCTACTGCTCCGTGAATCGAGGGCAGCGCAAAATATTTGCGGGGGCGCAGGGCAAAATCGCTGCCCTGCCCCCCCGCAAATATAGCGCAAGCTATGCTGAATCTGGACCACTGTTGTGTAGTGAGTGTACAGCTTGTATAACGGTGTAAATTTGCTGTTCCCTCAAAATAACTCAACACACAGCCATTAATGTCTAAACCGCTGGCAACAAAAGTGAGTACACCCCCTAAAGTGAAAATGTCCAAATTGGGCCCAATTAGCCATTTTCCCTCCCCCCCCCCGGTGTCACGTGACTCGTTAGTGTTTCACACATGTTAGGAAACACGCTTCTATTGTATATAAGTGAATAGATTCTCTCTGTTGTTCGGTGTTTTGGGATTCTCTTTGTGACTTACCAAAGGGAAAGAAATCTTCAGCATGGAGTCCAATGACGCTGAGTTTGTCGGATATTTCACTTAATAATTAATAGTTTTGAAATGTCAGAATGCGGAGACCTCCTTTGATATTATGAGCGCTCAATATAAAGCCACGTAAAGGGCAGAACGTGTGCAAATTTTTTATTTTTTTTGCCATTTTGCTAAATTGCATAGTGATACCATTTACAGGAAACAATTTGTTGCAGTGCTAAATAAATGAATGTGTAACCCAACAAATAAACATGAAATATAAATAAAATAAAATAAATGCAGTGCTAAATAAATTAATGTTTAACCCCAACAAATAAACATTAAATAAAATAACATAAACGCAGTGCTAAATAAATTAATGTGTACCCCAACAAATAAACATTAAATTAAATAAAATAAAATAACATAAATGCAGTGCTAAATAATTGAATGTGTACCCCCCAACAAATAAACGTAAAATCTAAATTAAATAAATTAACATAAACGCAGTGCTAAATAAATGAATGTGTAACCCAACAAATAAACATTAAACATAAATAAAATAAAATAAATGCAGTGCTAAATAAATTAATGTTTAACCCCAACAAATAAACATTAAATAAAATAACATAAACGCAGTGCTAAATAAATTAATGTGTACCCCAACAAATAAACATTAAATTAAATAAAATAAAATAACATAAATGCAGTGCTAAATAATTGAATGTGTACCCCCCAACAAATAAACGTAAAATCTAAATTAAATAAATTAACATAAACGCAGTGCTAAATAAATGACTGTGTAACCCAACAAATAAACATTAAATATAAATAAAATAAAATAAATGCAGTGCTAAATAAATGACCGTGTAACCCAACAAATAAACATTAAATATAAATAAAATAAAATAAATGCAGTGCTAAATAAATGACCGTGTAACCCAACAAATAAACATTAAACATAAATAAAATAAAATAACATAAACGCAGTGCTAAATAAATTAATGTGTACCCCAACAAATAAACATTAAATTAAATAAAATAAAATAAATGCAGTGCTAGATAAATGACCGTGTAACCCAACAAATAAACATTAAACATAAATAAAATAAAATAACATAAACGCAGTGCTAAATGAATGAATGTGTAACCCAACAAATAAACATTAAATATAAATAAAATAACATAAATGCAGTGATAAATAAATGAATGTGTACCCCCCAACAAATAAACATTAAGGGGCAGATCCACAAAAGGATTACGCCGGCGTAATTTTAAATTTCCCGCGTCATATCTTTGTTTCCACAAAACAAGATACAACGGCATCTGGGATCGATCCGACAGGCGTACGTCTTAGTACGCCGTCGGATCTAAGCTGAAATTTTTCGGCGGCCGCTAGGTGGCCGTTCCCGTCGAAATCCGCGTTGAGTATGCAATTTAGCTAGGTACGGCGATCCACGAACGTACGTCGGCCCGGCGCATTTTTTTACGTCGTTTTCGTTCGGCTTTTTCCGGCGTATAGTTAAAGGTGCTGTTCTGAGGCGTACTCAATGTTAAGTATGGCCGTCCTTCCCGCCTAGAAATTTGAAATTTTTACGTCGTTTGCGTAAGTCGTTCGCGAATAGGAATCTGCGTAGAATGACGTCACCGTCGTAAGCATTGGCTTGTTCCGGTTAAATTTTGAGCATGCGCACTGGGATACCCCCACGGACGGCGCATGCGCAGTTAAAAAAAAACATAGTTTACGTCGGGTCACGACGTATTTACATAAAACACGCCCCCATTACATCCACTTGAATTCCGCGCCTGTACGCCGCAAGAGATACACTACGCCGCCGTAACTTACGGCGCAAATTCGTTCAGGATTTGAAACAAAAAAAGTAAGTTACAGCGGCGTAGTGTATCTTAGATACGCTACGCCCGGCGCAATAATGCGCCGTTGTACGTGGATCTGCCCCTAAATCTATATTAAATAAATTAACATACATGCAGTGCAAAAAAAATGTGTACCCCAACAAATAAACATTAAATACAATAAAATAAATGTAGTGCTAAATAAATGAATGTATACCCCAACAAATAAACATTAAGGGGCAGATCCACAAAAGGATTACGCCGGCGTATCTACTGATACGCCGGCGTAATTTTAAAGTTCCCGCGTCGTATCTTTGTTTTGTATCCACAAAACAAGATACGACGGCATCTGGGATCGATCCGACAGGCGTACGTCTTCGTACGCCGTAGGATCTAAGCTGCAATCTTTCGGCGGCCACTAGGTGGCGTTCCCGTCGAAATCCGCGTTGAGTATGCAATTTAGCTAGTTACGGCGATCCACAAACGTACGTCGGCCCGGCGCATTTTTTTTTACGTCGTTGTCGTTCGTTTTTTTCCGGCGTATAGTTAAAGCTGCTGTTCTGAGGCGTACTCAATGTTAAGTATGGCCGTCCTTCCCGCCTAGAAATTTGAAATTTTTACGTTGTTTGCGTAAGTCGTTCACGGATAGGGATTTGCGTAGAATGACGTCACCGTCGTAAGCATTGGCTTGTTCCGGTTAAATTTCGAGCATGCGCACTGGGATACCCCCAGGGACGGCGCATGCGCAGTTAACAAAAAACATAGTTTACGTCGGGTCACGACGTATTTACATAAAACACGCCCCCATTACATCCACTTGAATTCCGCGCCCGTACGCCGCAAGAGATACACTACGCCGCCGTAACTTGTTGAGGATTCGAAACGAAAAAAAGTAAGTTACAGCGGCGTAGTGTATCTTAGATACGCTACGCCCGACGCAATAATGCGCCGTTGTACGTGGATCTGCCCCTAAATCTATATTAAATAAATTAACATACATGCAGTGCAAAATAAATGAATGTGTACCCCAACAAATAAACATTAAATACAATAAAATAACATAAATGCAGTGCTAAATAAATGAATGTGTACACCAACAAATGCACATTAAATCAAAATAAAATAAAATAACCAAAATGCCATGCTAAATAAATTAATGTGTACCCAAAAAAATAAACATTAAACATAAAAAAAAAAACATAAATGTAGTGCTAAATAAATGAACGTGTAACCCAACAAATAAACATTAAACATAAATAAAATAAAATTACATCAATGCAGTGCTGAATAAATGGCAGCCATAAGAAAGAAGCTGATATGTGATCATTTTTTTATTTATTTCTCCATTTAGCTTGAATATAAATAAAATAAAATAATATAAACGCAGTGCTAAATAAATGAATGTGTACCCCCAACAAATACACATTAAATCTGAATAAAATAACATAAATGAAATACTAAATAAAGGAATATGTACCCCCAACAAATAAACATTGAATATAAATAAAATAGATGCAGTGCTAAAGAAATTAATGTGTACCCCAACAAATAAACATTAAATGAAATAAAATAACATAAATGCAGTGCTAGATAAATGAATGTGTACCCCAACAAATGAACATTAAATCTAAATTAAATTAAATTACATCAATGCAGTGCTAAAGAAATTAATGTGTACCCCAACAAATACACATTAAATCTAAATGAAATAAAATAACAAAAATGCAGTGCTAAATAAATGATTGTGTACCCCAACAAATAAACATTAAATGTAAATAAAATAAAATAACATAAATGCAGTGCTGAATAAATGGCAGCCATAAGAAAGAAGCTGATATGTGATTTTTGATTTATTTCTCCATTTAGCTTGAATATAAATAAAATAACATAAACGCAGTGCTAAATAAATTAATGTGTACCCCAAAAGATAAACATTAAATATAAATAAAATAACATCAATGCAGTGTTAAATTAATGAATGTGTACCCCAAAAAAATAAACATTAAATACCCATTGGGCCAGATTCACAGTGGAGATACGACGGATTCATAGAACCAGTTACACATAGATAGCCAGAAGATCCGACAGGTGTAATTGTTTTACACTGTCGGATCTTAGGATGCAATACCGCGGCCACCGCTGGGGGGAGTTTGCGTCGTAAACCAGCGTCGGGTATGCAAATTAGGAGTTACGGCAATCCACGACGGATTTTCGCGTTCGCTACGTCGCCGCTAGTCTAGTTTCCCGTCGCAAAATTAGTCGTCGTTTTTGGTGCCTTAACTTTACACAGCAAACGTATTGCTGTCTAAAGTATGGCCGTCGTTCCCGCGTCGAAATTTTCAAATTAACGTCGTTTGCGTAAGCCGTCCGGGAATACGGCCTCCGGCGTAAGCCAGCGTAATTTAAATGGGCGTGTGCCATTTAAATTAGGCGCGCTTCCGCGCCAGACCTACTGCGCATGCTCCGTTTCGAAATTCCCGCCGTGCTTTGCGCGAAGTGACGTAATTTTTTCGAACTGCGACGTGCGTAGCGTACTTCCGTATTCCCGGACGTGTTACGCAAACGACGTTAAATTTTAAATTTCGACGCGGGAACGACGGCCATACTTTAAACAGCAATACGTTTGCTGAGTAAAGGTAGGGCAGGTCAAACGACGACTAATTTTGCGACGGGAATCTAGACTAGCGGTGACGTAGCGAACGCGAAAATCCGTCGTGAATCGCCGTAACTCCTAATTTGCATACCCAACGCTGGTTTATGACGCAAACTCCCCCCAGCGGCGGCCGCGGTACTGCATCCTAAGATCCGACAGTGTAAAACAATTACACCTGTCGGATCTTCTGCCTATCTATGCGACTGATTCTATGAATCCGTCGTATCTCTTTGGTGAATCTGGCCCATTCTTCCCACTGATCACCAATGTAAGGAACATTCTTCCCACTGACCACCAATGTAAGGGACATTCTTCTCACTGATCACCAATGTAAGGAACATTCTTCTCACTGATCACCAATGTAAGAGGCATTCTTCCCACTGATCACCAATGTAAGGGACATTCTTCTCACTGATCACCAATGTAAGGAACATTCTTCTCACTGATCACCAATGTAAGGAACATTCTTCCCACTGATCACCAATGTAAGGAACATTCTTCCCACTGATCACCAATGTAAGGAACATTCTTCTCACTGATCACCAATGTAAGGAACATTCTTCTCACTGATCACCAATGTAAGGAACATTCTTCCCACTGATCACCAATGTAAGGGACATTCTTCTCACTGATCACCAATGTAAGGAACATTCTTCCCACTGATCACCAATGTAAGGGACATTCTTCTCACTGATCACCAATGTAAGGGACATTCTTCCCACTGATCACCAATGTAAGGGACATTCTTCTCACTGATCACCAATGTAAGGAACATTCTTCCCACTGATCACCAATGTAAGGGACATTCTTCTCACTGATCACCAATGTAAGGAACATTCTTCAAACTGATCTCCAATGTAAGGGACATTCTTCCCACTGATCACCAATGTAAGGAACATTCTTCCCACTGATCACCAATGTAAGGGACATTCTTCTCACTGATCACCAATGTAAGGAACATTCTTCCCACTGATCACCAATGTAAGGGACATTCTTCTCACTGATCACCAATGTAAGGAACATTCTTCCCACTGATCACCAATGTAAGGGACATTCTTCCCACTGATCACCAATGTAAGGAACATTCTTCCCACTGATCACCAATGTAAGGGACATTCTTCTCACTGATCACCAATGTAAGGAACATTCTTCCCACTGATCACCAATGTAAGGGACATTCTTCCCACTGATCACCAATGTAAGGGACATTCTTCCCACCGATCACCAATGTAAGGGACATTCTTCTCACTGATCACCAATGTAAGGGACATTCTTCCCACTGATCACCAATGTAAGGGACATTCTTCTCACTGATCACCAATGTAAGGGACATTCTTCCCACTGATCACCAATGTAAGGAACATTCTTCCCACTGATCACCAATGTAAGAGACATTCTTCCCACTGATCACCAATGTAAGGGACATTCTTCCCACTGATCACCAATGTAAGGGACATTCTTCCCACCGATCACCAATGTAAGGGACATTCTTCTCACTGATCACCAATGTAAGGGACATTCTTCCCACTGATCACCAATGTAAGGAACATTCTTCTCACTGATCACCAATGTAAGGGACATTCTTCCCACTGATCACCAATGTAAGTGACATTCTTCCCACTGATCACCAATGTAAGGAACATTCTTCTCACTGATCACCAATGTAAGGGACATTCTTCCCACTGATCACCAATGTAAGGGACATTCTTCTCACTGATCACCAATGTAAGGAACATTCTTCTCACTGATCACCAATGTAAGGGACATTCTTCCCACTGATCACCAATGTAAGGGACATTCTTCTCACTGATCACCAATGTAAGGAACATTCTTCCCACTGATCACCAATGTAAGGGACATTCTTCTCACTGATCACCAATGTAAGGGACATTCTTCTCACTGATCACCAATGTAAGGAGCATTCTTCAAAAAATGAAAAGGATATTTTTCTGTGTACAGTAGCCCCCCTAATACCCCCCCTCTCTCCTCCCATGAATATGTGAGACTTCATAATCTGTCTTCAGTTGGATTATGGAAAAAATGCAATCTACACAACACGTTCCTGATGATTAAACTATCTCAGATAAAATTATCTTTGTAAGATTATCAAACTTCGGATTTGCATGTCATTTATTTTCCAGAGAATAATGAAGAAATTCAAGGTCAGTGTTGCTAAAGGCTCTAAATGAAGCTTTATTTTCTATAAATAAATGGATAACAAATTCATCATCGCTGTTCTTTCCGTTTTATTTTGCAACAAAATTATTTAGAAAATAGATGTTGCCAGTGACATACAGAGGGGCTTATCCAGTCTCAGCATGAAGCAGAGATATATTGACGACGTTCAGTTATATGTGTACATTGATTCCTCAGAATCCCGGATGATAGAATGTATCAGTTTGTCCTTCCATGGTGTACAAGGACAAATATGAAATCTGTAGTATCAGAGGCGACTTCGGAACCCCGCGTAGAAACTCTGCGAACGCGTCAATTGCATTACGTGCGGAGAAAGGCATTTTACAGCTTTTGCTGCCAAGCGCGATTCACGCTGTTTTGTGCATACATCACATACGGTCATTACACTGAAAGAGTCCGTAAACCTACGTTACATCATGATTGATAGAATTAAATAATTGAGGCAAATCTGTATTGAATTATTCAACCCCAGAAGTTCTAAGGGTATATTTATAAAAAAAAAGCTTGGGTGATTACTGGCGAAACCAAATATTACTAGGCTATTTTCTTTCTAGGGCGAATGGTTTAATCACTTACAGACTGGAAGATTTTTCCCTAATGGACACAGGGTAACTTAGACATAGGAGGCCAGATTCACATAGAATTGCGGCGGCGTAACGTATCGCATTTACGTTACACCGCCGCAAGTTTTACAGGCAAGTGCTTGATTCACAAAGCACTTGCCTGTAAACTTGCGGCGGTGTAGCGTAAATCCGTCCGGTGCAAGCCCGCCTAATTCAAATGGGGCGTGTATCATTTAAATTAGGCGCGTTCCCGCGCCGAACGTACTGCGCATGCTCCGTTTTGTAATTTCCCGCCGTGCTTTGCGCGAAATGACGTTGCACCGACGTAATTTTTTGAACGGCGACGTGTGTTACGTCCTTTCCTATTCCCAGACGACTTACGCAAAAAAAATTTTTTTTTAAATTCGACGCGGAAACGACGGCCATACTTTAACATGGCTGGTCTAAATATAAGCCATGAAATAGCAGCTGTAACTTTACGCCGGGAAAAGCCGACTAGCAACGACGTAAGAGAATGCGACGACCGCGCGTACCTTCGTGGATCGCCGTAAACAGCTAATTAGCATACCCGACGCGGAAAACTACGTGAACTCCACCCAGCGGGTGCCAAAGTATTACACCTACGATCTGAAGGTGTACGAAGCCGTACGCCTGTCGGATCGAAGCCAGAAGCCGTCGTATCTTGGTTTGAAAATTCAAACTAAAGATACGACGCGGCAAATTTGAAAATACGCCGGCGTATCAGCAGATACTCCGGTGTACTTTTTCTGTGAATCTGGCCCAGGAGGTGCATGGGAGCTGAAACAAGGGTTTCCCAACCTTTCCAAGGGATTCTGGGTTCCACGGACCCTCCCGTCAAAAATACATATTGGCCAAAACTGATGAAGAATTTTTTTTTTTGGGGGGGGGGGGTATTTATTATAGCAAAAACATCACAAATATAGCTAGTAGGGCTCACGGCTGAGGACCATGAAATAGCTTATCACAAATACAGCTAGTAGGGCTCATGGCTAGGGACCATGAAGGAGTATAGCACAAATACAGCTAGTGGGGTTTACGGCTGAGGACCATAAAAATAGCTTATCACAAATACAGCTAGTAGGGCTCATGGCTGGGGACCATGAAGGAGCTCAGCACAAATACAGCTAGTAGTGCTCACAGCTGGGGACCATGAAGCAGCTTAGCATAAAAATAGCTAGTAGGGCTCACGGCTGGGGACCATGAAGCAGCTTAGCATAAATATAGCTAGTAGGCCTCATGGCTGGGGACCATGAAGGAGCTTAGCACAAATACAGCTAGTAGGGTTTACGGCTGAGGACCATGAAATACAGCGAGTGGGGCTCACGGCTGAGGACCATGAGGGAGTTTAGCACAAATACAGCTAGTAGGGTTTTACGGCTGAGGACCATGAAATAGCTCAACACAAATACAGCTAGAAGGGCTCATGGCTGGGGACCATGAAACAACTTAGCACAAATAAAGCTAGTTGGGTTCACGGCTGAAGACCATGAGGAAGCTTAGCACAAATATAGCTAGTAGGGCTCACGGCTGGGGACCATGAAGCAGCTTAGCATAAGAATAGCTAGTAGAGCTCATGGCTGAAGACCATGAAGGAGCTTATCACAAATACAGCTAGTAGGGCTCACGGCTGAGGACCATGAAATAGTTTATCACAAATATAGCTAGTAGGGCTCATGGCAGGTGACCATGAAGCAACTTCGCACAAATATAGCTAGTAGAGCTCATGGCTGAAGACCATGAAGGAGCTTAGCACAAATACAGATAGCTTCTTCAGATAGCTCTACTATA
Source organism: Rana temporaria (assembly GCF_905171775.1). Lineage (NCBI taxonomy): Eukaryota > Metazoa > Chordata > Amphibia > Anura > Ranidae > Rana > Rana temporaria. Next base: position 6,927,653 of record NC_053491.1, read on the forward strand.
CAGATAGCTTCTTCAGATAGCTCTACTAATACAGATAGCTCTACTTAGCACAAATACACAGCTAGTAGGGTTTATGACTGAGGACCATGAAGGAGCTTATCACAAATACAGCTAGTAGGGCTCAAGGCTGAGGACCATGAAATAGCTTATCACAAATATAGCTAGTAGGGCTCACGGCTGAGGACCATGAAATAGCTTATCACAAATATAGCTAGTAGGGCTCATGGCTGGGGACCATGAAGGAGCTTAGCACAAATACAGCTAGTAGGGCTCACGGCTGGGGACCATGAAGGAGCTTAGCATAAATATAGCTAGTAGGGCTCACGGCTGAGGACCATAAAGGAGCTTATCATAAATACAGCTAGTAGGGCTCACAGCTGAGGACCATGAAATAGCTTATGTGCTCCTACTGAGGAGACTTAAAATGCAATGTTATAGTTAGGACTGCAGTATACAGAGAGCCTTGACGGGGCCAGCAGCTTACACATGCATTTTCAAATGCGTGCAACTAAACCTCTGTTTTTAACGCACACTGTTAGACAGGTGAATATGGTTGGTTGCTGATTGGTCGGTAAGTTTGAGCCTGGATATTCCATGTTTTTGTATGTATATGCACCCTTTCCAGCGCTCCTTATTTTATAGACCAGTCATAGGTAGGGGCAGTGACTTTTGTTTGTTGTATTTATAGCATAAATATAGCTAGTAGGGCTCACGGCTGAGTACCATCAAATAACTTAGCACAAATATAGCTAGTAGGGCTCACGGCTGGGGACCATGAAGTAGCTTAGCATAAATATAGTTAGTAGGGCTCACGGCTGAGGTCCATGAAATAGCTTATCACAAATATAGCTAGTAGGGCTCAGGGCTGGGGACCATGAAGGAGCTTAGCATAAATATAGCTAGTAGGGTTTACGGCTGAGGACCATGAAATACAGCTAGTAGGGCTCACAGCTGAGGACCATGAAGGAGCTTAGCACAAATACAGCTAGTAGGGTTTACGGCTGAGGACCATGAAATAGCTCATCACAAATACAGCTAGTAGGGCTCATGGCTGGGGTCCATGAAACAACTTAGCACAAGTAAAGCTAGTTGGGTTCACGGCTGAAGACCATGAAGCAACTTCGCATAAATATAGCTAGTAGAGCTCATGGCTGAAGACTATGAAGGAGCTTATCACAAATACAGCTAGTAGGGCTCACAGCTGAGGACCATGAAATAGTTTATCACAAATATAGCTAGTAGAGCTCATGGCTGAAGACAATAAAGGAGCTTATCAAAAAAACAGCTAGTAGGGCTCATGGCTGAGGACCATGAAATAGCTTATCACAAATATAGCTAGTAGGGCTCACGGCTGAGGACCATGAAATAGCTTATCACAAATATAGCTAGTAGGGCTCACGGCTGGGGACCATGAAGTAGCTTAGCATAAATATAGCTAGTAGGGCTCATGGCTGAGGACCATGAAGTAGCTTATGACAAATACAGCTAGTAGGGTTTACGGCTGAGGACCATGAAATAGCTTATCACAAATACAGCTAGTAGGGCTCATGGCTGGGGACCATGAAGGAGCTTAGCACAAATACAGCTAGTAGGGCTCACGGCTGGGGACCATGAAGGAGCTTAGCATAAATATAGCTAGTAGGGCTCACGGCTGAGGACCATAAAGGAGCTTATCATAAATACAGCTAGTAGGGCTCACAGCTGAGGACCATGAAATAGCTTATGTGCTCCTACTGAGGAGACTTAAAATGCAATGTTATAGTTAGGACTGCAGTATACAGAGAGCCTTGACGGGGCCAGCAGCTTACACATGCATTTTCAAATGCGTGCAACTAAACCTCTGTTTTTAACGCACACTGTTAGACAGGTGAATTTGGTTGGTTGCTGATTGGTCGGTAAGTTTGAGCCTGGATATTCCATGTTTTTGTATGTATATGCACCCTTTCCAGCGCTCCTTATTTTATAGACCAGTCATAGGTAGGGGCAGTGACTTTTGTTTGTTGTATTTATAGCATAAATATAGCTAGTAGGGCTCACGGCTGAGTACCATCAAATAACTTAGCACAAATATAGCTAGTAGGGCTCACGGCTGGGGACCATGAAGTAGCTTAGCATAAATATAGTTAGTAGGGCTCACGGCTGAGGTCCATGAAATAGCTTATCACAAATATAGCTAGTAGGGCTCAGGGCTGGGGACCATGAAGGAGCTTAGCATAAATATAGCTAGTAGGGTTTACGGCTGAGGACCATGAAATACAGCTAGTAGGGCTCACAGCTGAGGACCATGAAGGAGCTTGGCACAAATACAGCTAGTAGGGTTTACGGCTGAGGACCATGAAATAGCTCATCACAAATACAGCTAGTAGGGCTCATGGCTGGGGTCCATGAAACAACTTAGCACAAGTAAAGCTAGTTGGGTTCACGGCTGAAGACCATGAAGCAACTTCGCATAAATATAGCTAGTAGAGCTCATGGCTGAAGACTATGAAGGAGCTTATCACAAATACAGCTAGTAGGGCTCACAGCTGAGGACCATGAAATAGTTTATCACAAATATAGCTAGTAGAGCTCATGGCTGAAGACAATAAAGGAGCTTATCAAAAAAACAGCTAGTAGGGCTCATGGCTGAGGACCATGAAATAGCTTATCACAAATATAGCTAGTAGGGCTCACGGCTGAGGACCATGAAATAGCTTATCACAAATATAGCTAGTAGGGCTCACGGCTGGGGACCATGAAGTAGCTTAGCATAAATATAGCTAGTAGGGCTCATGGCTGAGGACCATGAAGTAGCTTATGACAAATACAGCTAGTAGGGTTTACGGCTGAGGACCATGAAATAGCTTATCACAAATACAGCTAGTAGGGCTCATGGCTGGGGACCATGAAGGAGCTTAGCACAAATACAGCTAGTAGGGCTCACGGCTGGGGACCATGAAGGAGCTTAGCATAAATATAGCTAGTAGGGCTCACGGCTGAGGACCATAAAGGAGCTTATCATAAATACAGCTAGTAGGGCTCACAGCTGAGGACCATGAAATAGCTTATGTGCTCCTACTGAGGAGACTTAAAATGCAATGTTATAGTTAGGACTGCAGTATACAGAGAGCCTTGACGGGGCCAGCAGCTTACACATGCATTTTCAAATGCGTGCAACTAAACCTCTGTTTTTAACGCACACTGTTAGACAGGTGAATTTGGTTGGTTGCTGATTGGTCGGTAAGTTTGAGCCTGGATATTCCATGTTTTTGTATGTATATGCACCCTTTCCAGCGCTCCTTATTTTATAGACCAGTCATAGGTAGGGGCAGTGACTTTTGTTTGTTGTATTTATAGCATAAATACAGCTAGTAGGGCTCACGGCTGAGTACCATCAAATAACTTAGCACAAATATAGCTAGTAGGGCTCACGGCTGGGGACCATGAAGTAGCTTAGCATAAATATAGTTAGTAGGGCTCACGGCTGAGGTCCATGAAATAGCTTATCACAAATATAGCTAGTAGGGCTCAGGGCTGGGGACCATGAAGGAGCTTAGCATAAATATAGCTAGTAGGGTTTACGGCTGAGGACCATGAAATACAGCTAGTAGGGCTCACAGCTGAGGACCATGAAGGAGCTTAGCACAAATACAGCTAGTAGGGTTTACGGCTGAGGACCATGAAATAGCTCATCACAAATACAGCTAGTAGGGCTCATGGCTGGGGTCCATGAAACAACTTAGCACAAGTAAAGCTAGTTGGGTTCACGGCTGAAGACCATGAAGCAACTTCGCATAAATATAGCTAGTAGAGCTCATGGCTGAAGACTATGAAGGAGCTTAGCACAAATACAGATAGTAGGGATCATGGTGGAAGACCATGAAGTAGCTTAGCACAAATATATTGTTTATTGTTTATTGCTTATTGCTTGTATAGCGTAGAATCACCCGTAGGTATCGAAACGCTTCCAGACATTAACAATTCACAACAAAACCGAGTGTTACAGGCATAAATTAACCACTTCCCTACCGGCCCATAGTAAAATGACGTCCACAAAGAACCTCTGCCGTTCAGAGTGGACGTCATATGACGTCCTGGGCTTTGTGGGGGGGATATCTGAATGATGCCTGCAGCTAGAGGCAGCATTCAGATATCCTTCTAAACTGCCGGCGATTCTGCACAACGTAAGAACGATCATAGCAGCGGTTCCGCCGCTAGATCGTTCTTACAGGCGGCGGGAGGGGACATCCCCCCCCTCCCGCCGCCATCCGGTGCTTCTCCGGGCTCTCCCGTGCCATCGGGGGCCCGGAGAACGAATCGTCCAGCGCGCGCAGGAAGCATAGAGATGACTGGTGACCAGATGGTCACCAGTCATCTCTATGACCGTCGGAGGACCCGGGCGCGATGTGATGACGTCACGCCCGGGTCCCCGTAAGTAAACAAAGCCGCGATTGCGGCTGCTAAGCAACAGCAAGCATGAGATCGGTGAATTTTTTTTCACCGATTTCATGCTTTTCAGCCTGGAGGAGAGATGTGGGGTCTTATTGACCCCGCATCTCTCCATAAAGAGTACCTGTCACACACATTCCTATTACAAGGGATGTTTACATTCCTTGTAATAGGAATAAAAGTGATCAAAAAAAAAAAAAAATTAAAAAAAAAGTGTAAAAAAAGAAATAAATATATATAAAAAAAATAAAAGAAATAAAATTTATTTTTTTAACGCCCCTGTCCCGGGTAGCTTGCGCGCAGAAGCGAACGCACACGCAAGTCCCGCCGACATATGTAAACGCCGTTTAAACCACATATGTGAGGTATCGCCGCGTGCGTTAGAGTGCCAGCAACAATTCTAGCACTAGATCTCCTCTGTAAATCTAAACTGGTAACCTGTAAAAATTTTCAAATCGTTGCCTATGGAGATTTTTAAGTACCGAAGTTTGGCGCCATTCCATGAGTGTGCGCAATTTTAAAGCGTGACATGTTAGGTATCTATTTACTCAGTGTAACATCATCTTTCCTATTTTACAAAAAAATTGGGCTAACTTTACTGTTTTTTAATTTTTTTAATTCATGAAACAATTTTTTTCCAAAAAAAAGGCGTTTGAAAAATTATTGCGCAAATACCGTGCAAGATAAAAGGTTTCAATGACCGTCGTTTTATTCCCTAGGGTGTCTGCTAAAAAAACATATATAATGTTTGGGGGGTTCTGCGTAATTTTCTAGCAAAAAAATTATGATTTGTAAATGTAGGAGAGAAGTGCCAGAATAGGCCCGGTATGGAAGTGTGTATAACTGCCCTGTATGGAAGAGGTTAACATAGTAACAATATAAAATATGTACCACAATTAAAATCAACTAATAAAACAACAATATAACACCATAAAACCAAAACAGTACAAAAACCATAGAAATCACATAAGACCAGAGGAGAGACAACACACAATTCCCCACACAAACAGATCTAACAGTGCTTCCCTCTAGAATGACCCTAACCTCACTCTTCCTATCAATCTGCCCACAAATATAGCTAGTAGGGCTCACGGCTGGGGACCATGAAGTAGCTTATCACAAATACAGCTAGTAGGGTTTACAGCTGAGGACCATTAAATAGCTTATCACAAATACAGCTAGTAGGGCTCATGGCTGGGGACCATGAAGCAACTTAGAACAAACATAGCTAGTAGAGCTCATGGCTGAAGACCATGAAGGAGCTTAGCACAAATACAGCTAGTAGGGTTATGGCTGAGGACCATGAAATAGCTTATCACAAAAACAGCTAATAGGCCTCATGACTGGGGACCATTAAGTAGCTTAGCACAAATATAGCTAGTAGGGCTCATGGCTAAGGACCATGAAGTAGCTTTAAGGTACAGCACAGGAAGGAGGCTTGGTATAGGCTCAGTGCATAGGTGCCGCCCTTTGTAGAGTAATTTAGCATCTGGACCCTGTACTCCAGAGGCGAGGAGCCCCTGTCCTCCACGCTATTTAACAATTCTCCCAGCCACTTACTGCGCACAGTTTCCCAGGGATTGGCTGGGACCTGTTCAATATTCCACCCGGTCATTTAACTCCTCCCTCCTTGAACTTTAGAATCTCTCAGCTGGTGCAGCCCTGAGCTGAAAAAACGAAAAGATCATAGTAGAGTTCCACCGTTACATGGAAAATACGAGTACCGATACTTTCTGTCAAGTACTCACTGATACCGTGTGCCAATACCTTTGCAGTGTGATTTGAGCCAATACAAAATGAATAGGCTCAAATCACACTGCAAAGAAACACATGCAATCTGAACAGGAATGCAGTGCGATTCCTGTCTAAAATCGCATGTGTTTTCCAGCACCGTTCCTGTGTGAACCCAGGCTAAAGTCACTATGACAAGTGACATTCATTCGGGCACGCTGGACAGGTAAGTGTCCATTTTTTTTTAAAAGTCAGCAGCTGTAGTATTTGTAGCTGCTGGCTTTTAAAAAAAAAATTGGGTGGACCTCCGCTTTGAGTGTGTCCTAGGGAGTGATTCTAACTGTTAGGGGCGTGGCTTACTGTGACACGTCACTGATCGCTGTTCCCGATGAGAGGGAGCAGACGATCAGTGCTGCGTCGCTAGGCAGAATAGGGAGATGTCTTGTGTACAAAGACATCCCCACCGTTCTGTCGTTTCCGTGACCCGATTGCGGGTACACTGGCGGACATCGAGTCCGTGGGTCCCGCAGGCACGGAGACTGCGGCGGGCGGGCGCACATGCGCCTGTTAGGGGACAGGTTTAAAGCAACGTATATATACGTTGCTTTGCCTGCCCATGCCGTTCTGACAACGTATATCTACGGCAGCGGTTAAAGAGAAGCTTCTCGAAATACATTGTACACAAGGCGCGTCTGGTTCTTCCAAAAGATACCAAAACCTTCATGACTGGTAAACCCAGATACACGGTCTATAAATCTCTCACGAAGCATTATATTTTCTCCTAAACGACAAGTATGCGTTAAATGTCGCTCCTCTGAACCGTGTGTGATATGTAATGTCAGGAGTCGTACTCATGGGACTTGTAGACATCCATTCTTCGGTGTCATCTGCTCCTCGTAGTCTGCTGCTGACATTATTGTCAAATTTTGCAAGTCAATGCCTTTGTAATCGGCAGCCGTGCCCTTTTCCCGGCCCTGCCACACTTGTCTAATAAATCCGCAGCGTCTGGGTTATATTCTGCAGCTGCCTCCTGCACCTGCTGGGCTTGAGGACTCTGGAGAGATCCTCATACACTTCTCCAGCTTCCCCCTCGTGCGCCATTCAGCTCTGTTGCCCGTACAATCCAGTTATAGTCGTGGAAGAGCAGCTAGATGATGTATTAGTGCCACAGCTGCCGGACTCGTCCATCTTACCAACGGCTCAGTGTCTGCTGCCCTTCTCTGCCAATCCCTCCACTGGCCTGCAATCATCACCCAACGTATATAATTCCAAATACCGACCACACCATACAAAGCCGCCCACAACTCTGCCCCAGACTACATCGCCAACCTCATCTCAACCTACCACCCAAACCGTTTTCTCTGCTCCTCCCAAGACCTCCTGCTCTCTAAGGCCCAGATTCTTAGGCTGCATTCACACCTAGGCGACAAGTAACGCCGCGTATGCGGCGTATTTTGCCGCGATTTGTGTAACTTTTTTTTTTTTTTTTACACAAATCATTTCCATTGCTGTCTATGGCCGAACGCCAATGCCGCCTGAAAAAAAGGGTCCGGGACTTGTTTTCAGGCGGCAGCCGTTTCGGCGTGAGATGTGAACCATCTCATAGACAGCAATGGCAATTCCCCCCTCCAGCTTGTCGGGCGTCGGGCGTTTTGTCGCCAAGGTGTGAATGGAGCCTTAAAGGGCTTACGACGGCGCAACGCCATGTACGCCGTCGTAAGTCCTAATCTGGGCCGTCGTATCTATGCGACTGATTCTTAGAATCAGTTACGCATAGATAAGCATTAGATCCGACAGGCGTAAGGCTCTTACGCCGTCGGATCTTAAATGCATTTTGTTTTTTGGCCGCTAGGTGTCGCCTCCGTCATTTTCCCAGTCGAGTATGCAAATTAGCTAGATACGCGAATTCCCGAACGTACGCGCGGCCGACGCAGTGAAGTTACGACGTTTACGTTAGGCTTGTCCCGGCGTAAAGTTGCCCCTGCTAAATGAGGCGCAGCCAATGTTAAATATGGCCGTCGTTCCCGTGTCGAAATTTGAAAATTTACGTCGTTTGCGTAAGTCATTCGTGAATGGGGCTGGACGTCATTTGGAGCAATGCACCCTGGGATATTCATTGGATGGCGCGTGCGCAGTACGTTCGGCGCGGGAACTCGCTTAATTTAAATGCTCCACGCCCCCTACCCGGCTAATTTGAATTAGGCGGGCTTGCGCCGGGTGATTTACGCTACGCCGCCGCAACTTTACAGGCAAGTTCTTTGAGCACTTGCCTGTAAAACTTGCGGCGGCGTAACGTAAATCAGATACGTTACGCCCGCCCAGTTTTACGCTATTCTACGAGAATCTGGGCCTAAATTCCTCAACTTCCTCTTCTATGTTCACCTTCAGGACTTGTCCAGAGCCTCTCCCATCCCCTTCCATCCTCTGGAACTCCATGACCCAATCTGTCGGGCTATCTTCTACCTCTATACAGACTAACCCCCCTTCAGTCTATTATGAATGCTGCTGCCAGACTCAGCAACCTTACCAACCACTCAATGTCCTCTAGGGGCCGGATTTGCTCTCCCTGCCGCCCTAATGCCAGGTTCCACAATGCACCCCCTCCCCGCCAACCGAACCATCCCCCCAAATCAACAGAGAATGGCAACCGGAGGGCCGGAGCGGCGCAGTAATTTCAAATATTTTTTATTTCTTTAACTTTTTTATCACTTTTTTTAAATTTTTATTTATTTGTAGCTTGTCGTTTACCATATATACTGGAGTATAAGCCGAGGCACCTAATTTTACCACAAAAAACTGGGACAACGTATTGACTCGAGTATAAGCCTAGGGTGTCCATCTGCATGTCTCACTGTGTCCATGTGCATGCCTCACTGTGCCCATGCCTTACTGTGCCCATGCCTCACTGTGCCCATGTGCATGCCTCACTGTGTCCATGCCTCACTGTGCCATGCCTCACTGTGCCCATGTCTCACTGTGCCCATGTGCATGCCTCACTGTGTCCCTGCCTCACTGTGCCCATGCCTCACTGTGTCCATGCCTCACTGTGCCCATGCCTCACTGTATTCATGACTAGACTGACTTTTAACATGGGAGCCTATGGAAGGTGTGCCCGGATTTAAAAAATCGGTGCTCCCCGGCCGTAGGTTCCCCAGACAACAAACTTTGCACACTTGTAGAGGAGAAATGGGCCAAGTTCCAGGACCAGGGGACCTACGAACGGCTGGTACCGGGTTCCCAAAGTCACTGGAGAAATGACCGTTTAACATGGGAGTCTATGGAAGGTGTGCCCGGATTTGAAAAATCGGTGCTCCCTGGCCGTAGGTCTCCTGGACAACAAACTTTGCACACTTGTAGAAGAAGTATGGGGCTACATTTGTGCCAAGTTTGGGGTCCAAGGGACCTACAGCCGGCCAGTACCAGGTCCCCAAAGTCCAGGAGATCAAAAAGGTGACTCGAGTATAAGCCGAGGGGGGCATTTTCAGCACAAAAAAATTGTCGCTCTATTTTTGTTTATAGCGCAAAAAATAAAAACCGCAGAGGTGATCAAATACCACCAAAAGAAAGCTCTATTTGTGGGGGAAAAAGGACGTCCATTTTGTTTGGGAGCCGCATCGCACGACCGCGCAATTGTCTGTTAAAGCGACGCAGTGCCGAATCGCAAAAAGTACTCTGGGCAGGAAGGGGGTTTAAGTGCCCAGTAAGGAAGTGGTTAATACTCATAATAATGTTGTACTATTTTTATCATTATTGTTATTATAAATGTGATGATAATTTTGTTTATTAATAATACAAATAATATTATTATTTACTGTAATCAATAAATATTAAAAATTAAATCTTACTATAATTGTTTTTGGGGTTTGGATATGCTTTAAGTTGGAAATTCTGTGAGCCGGGGAGACGGCGACGAGTGATATTCTCTACATGAACTATGATCATCCGAATGACACATGCAAATATTTCTGACGGATTTAGGATCTCAGACTGGAGATCGGACTAGTAGGCTTCGCACACTTGCAGCTGTTGGAGGTCGTGGCTCGGGATGATTTACGTCACCGTCTGCGGGAGAGAAGAAGTGTTTTTCTTGGTGTCACATGTCACCTGTCAGCTCTCGGACACGGAAATCGCAAGCGAAGCCAATACCTGTCAGGAAAAAAAGCTTGTAATGTCCGCCAAACCCTCCGAGAAGAAGCTCCGAGATTGTAAATGCCAATTGTAGATGGTAATTAAAGCGTTTCTCAGATCGAGTCTCTTGCCGGTGAATGATATGACAGTCGGTGGAGGAGAAGAAGGCCTCATCCATGTGTGGGCTGTAGGGTGGCCACATTTCCAAAGTGCCATTCAGGGACACACCCCCTCTCTCACCTTCCCCCCAAATCAAGATGAGGGGAGGGGAAATGTAGTCTCGGGGGTTGATGGGTAATTTGGCGGGGGGTTATTTATCAGGTGAATGTGCCACTTTGCTACCAGATGCCAGATGCAGTGCCGCTTGCCACCCATAGCCTGCCACCAGATGCCGCGCCGTTGTCACTCCCCCTGCGTAGAAGGATAGGAGTGGAGTTACTATACCAGTCCCTGCTGTTTACTGCTGGGTGCCGGAGAAGGAGGTTCCCGAGGTGGGTGGGGACAGCAGTGCTGCACTAGGCGCAGGCAGAGGCGGCTCTAGGCTTTGTGAGGCCTTAGGCAAAACTTGACATGGGGCCCCTCTCATACCCATGATGGGAAAAATAATTCAAGGACAAGAGCCTCTTCCCCACAACCCTGGCCGGTGGTTGTGGGGGGTCTGTGGGCAGAGGGCTTATCGGAATCTGGAAGCCTCCTTTAACAAGGTGGCCCCCAGATCCTGCTCTTTAATAACTAAGGGGCGGGGGCCACCTGGTGATGTCACCTGGTGAACCCGCCCCGTGTGACAACACTGACTGAGGGCATGCTGGGTCCTTGACCTCACAAGGGGTGGTGTCATCCATATTCACTGGTTGTTAGGGATGCTGGTGGCCCCGCTCTTGAGTCAGGGCTCATAATGCTGCCTGAGCACAGCAGCGTTAAGGTCCCCTGTCCCTCAAAACTGGGGTAATGCATTGGGCAAGTTAGGCAGCCGCGAGACCCCTGTGAGTGCGAGGAAACCAGTTCCGGAAATGTAGTTAGTAGGGGGGTGACTGTGTCCTCTATTTCATTCCAGGACACTGTTTTGTCCCGGAATGAAGGTGCCACGGGACCCAGGACAGACATGTCAATTGCGGGACAATCCGGGACATGTGGGCACCCTAGTGGGCTGCCATGTTGGATCAGTGCTGCAACTGACAATGAACACGGCTTATCCAGTGCGCGCCTGCAGATTGTCTCCAGAACAAAAGACCTCCTCCGGGTTCCTAACTGAAAGTTGTTTGGACCCAGAGAGCACCAGACCCAAAGAAGGACCAATGATCTGAGCGTCCAAATACTTTTCATGTTGAAGTTCATTCAGCAAGACAATACAGAACAGCTGCTGGTAATAGCCGGTTCTTCCCTAATAGTAAAAAGGTTGCCCACCACCACAAGCACCACTCCATTCACGCCGGTGATCTGCTGTGCTGGTTCCAGGTATCCTGGAAGTTCCAGCGCATGCGCAAACTGATGCGCTGAGCTGGTTCCAGCTATCGGGAAAGTTCCTTCAAGCACTGCGCAGGTGCAAACTTGCTGACGGAAATCCCCGAACGGCGGCCGACATCCAGGGCGACGTGGATTTTGAGGTAAGTGCCCAGTCGGCCTCACGTCCTATCTGCGCTCGGACGGCTCGCTTCGCTCGCTCGGCCTCCTGGCTCTTTTTTTAACATCCTCCAATCCACGGGGATGTTAAAGAATGAGCCTGGATGCCGGGCGAGGTTCGGAGATTTCCGTCGGGAAGTTTGCGCCTGCGCAGTCAGTGAAGGAACTTCCCCCATAGGGGAACATTGAGGACAAGTCACCGGCTCCAATAACGCAGTTTAGGGCCTTCGGGCCGTGGACTAGTGGCCTGCTGGGAGCCGGGCCCCACGGCGGGTGTTGTCGGCAGGCAGGGCGAGCGAGCTCCAACCACGAGAGGGGGCTTGCACCCCTTCTTCTAGGTGACCGCTTCTCACCTCTACTCCCTTCCCTCTCTGTGATCACGAAGAAGGAGAAGGGGAGGGAGGAGACCCGGGCCTAGGACCTCATAGAGCATTGCTGAGACCCAAGATGAACAACGAACCACCACCCCCTCCCAATGAGGTGCACCTCCAACACCCCATTTCACCTCAGGTGACAAGCTGCAACCAACGGCGACCGGGCCCCTGGGGACCATCGGGCCCCTTACAGGTGTAATGCCCATACCCCCTGATGGCGGCCCTGCCCGTCAATTTAAATGGAGTTGATTTTTGGTGCATTTTTCGTCGTATATTTTTCTATAGCTGCGTTCCGTACATTCGAATACAATAGATCCAGACTTTACTTGTTCTCGTGACTCCGAAGACTTAAATTACTGTCAGCGATTCTGCCAGAATGACTTTGGGGCATTTTTTTTTTTTTTTTTCCTCCTCCGCGTATCAAAACTAAAAGACATAAAAAATTTAAAATGATAAAAACGATCCTATCGCTCCTCATTTAAACAGATTGTGTAAGTATCCGGGGCGAAGTTATTTAAAATATATCCAATCTCAAATTCATTAATAAAACATACACAATTATAATGGAGCTGCTCGAGGCGGAGATTAAAATGAACCAGCTGCAGTACCGCGCCACGAAAAGTCAAGCAAGCAAATTATTTGCTGTGAGCTGCGTCTAGAAGTCGGTCATACAGAACGACGCTTAACCTGATTTTCCCTTGACCTTCCTCTGAGCGCAGAGAGGGGACTTACTGCGGGAGCAGATGCTGACTGCAGCGCTAGAGGCGGGGAGGCCGCCATATACAGCCTGGTATCTGCAAGTAACGCAGTTAGATGTCGGACTCCATGTCGGAGTCACCCCCAGGCCCGTCGGAACCCGACAGGCAAAGCAAGCATTTGCCTGGGGCCCCCGAGCTGGCCAGGGGCCCCAGCAGGGAGGGCCCTTGCCGCACCGCTGCGTCCTCCTGCAGTCCGGTCGGCCGTGTACCATAACCGCGTGGTACAGGAGAATCAGGTTCCTGTTCCTGTTCCCGGCCGGACAGGAAGTGCACACACTGAGTGTTCACTTCCTTTCAGTCCGGCCCCGGGAACAGCAAACTGAATCTCCTGTACCGCGCGGTTATGGTACACGGCCGACCGGACTGCAGGAGGACACATCGATTGGGCAAGGGCCCTCTCTGCTGGGGCCCCTGTGCGGGGACACCGTGTGAGGCGGAGGATAGAGGTAAGCCGAAGAAACCCCCCCCCCCCCGCTTCTCAACTTGAAATGTCACTTGTCACTTTTTTTTTTTTGCTTGGGGCCCCCAAATGTCTTCAAACGGCCCTGGTCACCCCCCCCCCTTTTTTTACCATTTTGTATAGATGTAGTGCCCTCCGAGGCAGGTTTTTTTTTTTGGGCTCCTTATGTGATGAAGGGATCAGTGATTGTTTGATCTGGTCTGTTCAGGCTGAGAGTTTGATTGCTTCCCCCTGCCTCTAGAAGAAGTTTCTGGAGCATAGGGTGAGAGAGTTTTAATGACCAACCTGAATATTAATCAGGGCCTAGGATCAGGGCCTAGCTAATCCCTGGGGGAATGTGCCCAGAAGGTGGCTGGGATGCTGTTAAATAGTCTGGATCCCTGAGGAGATTGTCTTTTTTTCGCTACAGAGGGAATGGATCTGCGAGCTGAAATGAGGGGGGGGGCTGCTTGCCCCTGGAGCCCTTTGGACTGGATGTTGGACTCCTTTACGAGAAGCTGCACCTATGGACTGATCCTGTTCCAGGTTTCTGTGAATGGAGGCTCCTTTCTGTGTTGCACCTCAATTCATGGTCCCAAGCTGTGAACATGTAGACTATTCCAGCCTACCTTTACCTGTTCTCAAATATGCTTCATGGTCATGGCAGAAGCTGCCCTCTGCACTGGATGTTGGACTTCTCTACTAGAAGCTGTACCCAGGCCTGGATTTACTCCCTTTGCCGCCCCAAGGCCGGGTCCTTCAATGCCGCCCCCCCCCCCCCCATACACACACACACCATCACATAGGGGGCTTCTGAGCCCCCCCCCCTGTTGCCGCGGCGCCGCCCCTGCACCCACTGCCGCCCTGGCCTCCATTGCTTTTTTGTGCCTCTGCGTTTTCGGAAAGGGTCGGGGACTTTTTTTCCTGCAAAAAGCAGCGTTTTGCATGTAATAGAATTCAATGGACCCGCATCCAAAACGTTTTATTTATTTATTTTTTTTAAACTGTTTATAGCCGGTTGTTAAATAAAATGTAAAAAAAATTAAAATTGCTGAAAAAAACCCGCAAATCGCGGTAAAATCGCGGTAAAAACGCAAGTCAAAAAAACGCAGCAAGTGCCGCAGAAAGCACTGCAAGAACGCTCAAAAGCAACATGCATAGGTGTGAATCGAGCCTTAGACCCCTTTAACACTGATGCGTTTTTACAGCGTTTTAGCGTTAAAAATAACGCTCATAAAACGGTCTCCATGCATCTCAATGGATCCTTTCACACCGAGTCCTGCAAGCAGCATCTTTGGAGCAGCTTTTGGGCGCTGAAAAAAACGCTCCAAAAACGTCCCTCTCCATTGAAATGAATTGAAAGCGCTGTAAAAACGCCTTTCACACTGAGGCACCGCAAAAATGCCCTAAAACTTTAGGGTCTTAGCGGTGCTTTACCAGCATGTTGGGATTGCAAATGAGGCTTCGCTTGAAAAACGCTCGAATAACGCTCGAATAAAGCCCCCGGTGTGAATGGGGCCTTAGACTGGGATGCCAATAAAGTTAATGTGCGTGTAGGGGCAGGCGTCCCAATACTTTTGACAACATAGTGTCTTTGAATGTCAATTAATTAAATTTCTATTGGTGAAAATAATATTATGTTGTGAAAGCCTTGGTGCTGACTTATGTTGTGTCGCAGTGAAGTCACCAAAAAAGAAGTAGACTCCCATGAAATGTACAGTGCTGAGTGTAGGAAGATGGATGGGGGGGTGTTGGGTCCTCGTAGATTAGATTGTATGGAGAAGGCCGGCGTGTAATTTAAATGCCGCGGTTCATCTCCAGCAGCGGCGCTCCATAGAAAAGCAAACAATCCGTTCGCCTAGCGAGCGGGCAGAGCCGGCGCACTGAAGATCGATAGGAAATGATTTATTTGGAGGTTCAGGTAAACATTCTTCCAGTTGCTTTTGATAAATGGAGGCGGCGCGATCACGCACTCACGCCGCGCACAGCAGCCGTACAATTGGGAATCGTTTTCACCGTTCCACGACTCGGAGTCTTTCACCGGAAGCGCGCCATAAATTATCGCTAACAAGCTGCATAAAGACCCGTTCACACCGGGAGCGTGGTGTACGGCAGGACGTCGCGGCAAAACACATTATTCACTCTTTTTTTTTGAAAGTTTAGGGCCGGATTCAGGTAGGGGCGCGCATTGTTACGGCGGCGCAGCGTATCATATTTACGCTACGCCGCCGTAAGTCAGAGAGGCAAGTGCTGTATTCACAAAGCACTTGCCTCCTAAGGCTGCATTCACACCTAGGCGTAGGCAATAGCGGCGTTTTCCGGCGTTTTTTTCCGGCGTTTGTCGCGCGTATTCATGCTAATATGCGCGTTTGCATACAGCGTTGTCCGACGTTTTTGTACTTTGAAGTTTTTTTTTTAGCCAATAGGAAAAACTATCATCTTTTCATCACTTGTTGCTATGTTGGTAAATTTTTTTAATCTTCTATTGACGAAACGCCCGTAGCAAACGCCCGTTGTCGCGCAAGTCGCTTGAATCGAGCGTTTCCATTACTTTCTATGGGAAATGGAAACGCTCAAATACGCGCATATCGCGCGATATGCGCGACAAAAAAGGGTCCGGAACTTTTATTGACTACATGCGATGCGCGTCAGGCGCATCGGCGTTCAGATGTGAACCATGCCCATAGCCTTACATGTATTTTGGTCCCTCTGGCGTTTGTGCGCGTCGCGCTACAGGCGACAAAACGCCAAGGTGTGAATGGGCTCTAAGGCTGCATTCACACCTAGGCGTATATACGCCTGAAGCGTGACGCCGCAGCCGCCCCTCATACGCTGGAGGGGTGATTTTACATGGTCGGCTATGGAGATGGTTCACATCTCCACGCCGAACGCCGGACGCCTGACGCCTGCCGCCTGAAAAAAGGTCCCGGACCTTTTTTTTCAGGCGTCTTTCGGCGTTCGGCATAGGAGATGTGAACCATCTCCATAGAGGGGGTGAGGCTGCATTCACAATCGCGGCATTTTGCCGCCGCGAATCGCGGTACAAAACGCCGCTATTTGCCGCCGCAATTCGCGGGACAAAACGCGATTCAGTACGCCTAGGTGTGAATGCAGCCTAAGTTACGGCGGCGTAGCGTAAATGGGGCCGGCGTAAGCGCGCCTAATTTAAATGAGGATGAGGGGGCGTGTTTTATGTTAATTATTGGTGACCCCCGACGTGATTGACGTTTTTCCCGAACGGAGCATGCGCCGTCCGTGGAATTTCCCAGTGTGCATTGCTCCAAAGTACGCCGCAAGGACGTCATTGGTTTCAACGTGAACGTAAATTACGTCCAGCCCCATTCACGGACGAGTTACGCAAACGACGTAAAATTTTCAAATTTCGACGCGGGAACGGCGGCCATACTTAACATTGGCTACGCCACCTAGGGGGCAGCTTTATCTTTACGCAGCGTATCTCTTACGGAAACGGCGTATCTTTACTGCGACGGGCAAGCGTACGTTTGTCAATCGGCGTATCTAGTCATTTACATATTCTACTCCAAAATCAATGGAAGCGCCACCTAGCGGCCATCGGGAAAATTGCACCCTAAGATACGACGGCCTGCGTTAGATAGGTTTAAGTGTATCTCAGTTTGAGAATACACTTAAACTTACGACGGCGCAGATTCCGAGTTACGTCGGCGCATCTACTGATACGCCAGCGTAACTCTTTGTGAATCCGGCCCTTATTGTCCTTCCGATTTTTAGAGGGGGGGTGGCCAACGGGAGTACAAAATTGTATCCAGGTGTTCTACCGAAATAACCAACCCCGTCCAAATCTCCAACCACGTCACTTCCGGCGACTCTCCAGCAGCAGATTTCAACGAGCGTGCGCTCGTGGGCTCGCGCAACGACAGAGAAACAGAAAATCGGCATCTGTTGGAGAACTCAACGAAAAAAGGATAGTGACGTACCTGGCGCATGCGCACTGCGGTTATTGGTAGATCCCAGGAAAACTCGTTGAGTTCTCCAACAGCTGCCGGGGGGGGGGGGGTTCTGTTATTCTGTCGGTAATACGCGCGCGCACGCACGCCCGGTAGAGCCGACTCGATGAAATCTGCTGCTGGAGAGTCACCGGAAGTGACGTGGTTGGAGATTTAGACAGGTTGGCTATTTTGGCGGAACAGCGACATCAGTTGGACTAAACAATGCCCCATCTTTGGTGTGAGCGAGAGGAATTGAGCCCCATCGTTGTTGTCATTGGTAGGAATTGTTCCCCATCATTGGGCCCCACCCTTGCTATCTTTGATAGGAAATTGTGCCCCATTGTTGATGTCCCTGGATCCAATTGTTTGTGTCATTGGTAGGAATTGTGCCCCATCATGGGTGTCATTGGTAGGAAATGTGCCCCATCGCTGGTATCATTGGTAGGAATTGTGCCCCATCATTGGGCCCCATCGTTTTTGCCATTGGGAAGAATTGGGCCCTATCCTTGTTGTCTTTGATAGGAATTGTGCCCCATTGTTGATGTCCCTGGATCCAATTGTTTGTGTCATTGGTAGGAATTGTGCCCCATCATTGGGCCCCACCCTTGCTAGCTTTGATAGGTAGTGTGCCCCATTGTTGATGTCCCTGGATCCAATTGTTTGTGTCATTGAAAGGAATTGAGCCCCATCCTTGCTGTCTTTGATAGGAATTGTGCCCCATTGTTTATGTCCCTGGATCCAATTGTTGGTGTCATTGGTAGGAATTGTGCCCCATTGTTTATGTCCCTGGATCCAATTGTTGGTGTCATTGGTAGGAATTGTGCCCCATCATGGGTGTCATTGGGGGGAAATGTGCGTCATCGCTGGTGTTATTGGTAGGAATTGTGCCCCATCATTGGGCCCTATTGTTGGTGTCATTGAAAGGAATTGGGCCCCTTACTTGCTATCTTTGATAGGAATTGTGTCCCATCATTGGTGTCATTGGTAGGAATTGGGCCCCATCGCTTTTGCCACTGGGAAGAATTGGGCCCCATCCTTGTTGTGTTTGATAGGTATTGTTCCCCGTTGTTGATGTCCCTGGATCCAATTGTTGGTGTCATTGGTAGGAATTGTGCCCCATTATTGGTGTCATTGGTAGGAATTGTGACCCATTATTGGTGTCATTGGTAGGAATTGTGACCCATTATTGGGCTCCATTGTTGGTGCCATTGGAAGGAATTGTGCCCCATCCTTGCTGTTTTTGATAGGAATTGTGCCCCATCATTGGGCTCCATTGTTGGTGTCATTGGAAGTTATTGTGCCCCATCACTGGCATCATTGGGAAGGATTGTATTCCATTGTTGGTGTCATTGAGAGGAATTGTGCCCCTTCATTGGTGTCAGTGAAATGAAATAGTGCCCCAAGGGCCGGATAAAGCAAGCAAAGGGCCGCTTCTGGCCCCCTGACCTCAGTTTGCTGCAGCGTTAGTAATAGTGTGTGTAGAGTGAAATATACATGAACAGGTAAACTTGCCAGCTGGTAGCAATAGCATTTCCCATCACTTCCAATAACACAAGCACTTTGCTCCTCCCTTACGCGTTTCGTCACCAAGAACTTATTTTGGGACACAGCAGCATGCGGCGTCATCGCCTTATATACATGGATAAAAGTAAATTGCGCAATGAACAAGTAGAAATAGCGCTTCCCATCACTTACAGTATGCGATAACCTCGAGCACATCGCTCCGCCCTACGCATTTCTTCACCAAGGACTTCTTCTAGGGCACAGGTGCCATGCTGCGCCATCGCCTTATATACATAAATAATAGTAAATTGCGCAATGCACAAATAAACTTGCCGGCTGGTAGAAATGGCGTTTCCCATCACGTCCGGTACGCGATGACGCAAGAACGTCGCTCTACCCTCAGTATTTCGCCACCAAAGACTTTCATCAGGCACAGGTGCCATGCTGCACCATCACCTTAAATACATGGATACAAGTCACTTGCGCAATGAACCAGTAAACTTGCAGCTGGTAGAAATGGCATTTCACATCACTTCCAATACACGATGACGCAAGCACATTGCTCCTCACTACACGTTTCGCCACCGAGGACTTCTTCCTGGGGCACGGGCACCATGCAGCATCATCACCTTATATACATGGATAAAAGTCAATTGCGCAAAGAACAAGTAAACTTCCCATCACTTCCAGTACGCGATGGCGCAAGCACGATGCTCCGCCCTATGCGTTTCATTCATAAGGACTTCTTCCGGGACGGGTGCGCCTTCACCTTATATGCATGGATAAAAGTCAATTGCGCAATGAACAAATAAACTTGCCGGCTGGCAAAAATTGTGTTTCCCATCACTTCCAGTATGCGATGACGCAAGCACAACGCTCCTCCCTACACGTTTCGCCACCATATAAAGTGTCATGGATAAAAGTCAATTGCGCAACGAACAAGTAAACTTGCCGGCTGGTAGAAACAAAACGTTTCCCGTCACTTGCAGTAGGTGATGACGCAAGCATTAAGCTCCGCCCTACGTGTTTCATCCATAAGGACGGGTGCGCCTTGCTGCGTCATCACCTTATATACCTGGGCAAACTGAACCATCCCCGTTCTCACCTATACTGCCCTACACGATGCTCCGCCCTACACGTTTCGCCACCAAGATCTTCTTCCTGGAGCACGGGCACCATGCTGCGTCATCACCTTATATACATGGATAAAAGTCAATTGCGCAATGAACAAGTAAACTTGCCGGCTGGTAGAAATGCCTTTTCCCGTCACTTCCAGTACGCGATGACGCAGGCACAACGCTCCTCCCTACACGTTTCGCCACCATATAAAGTGTCATGGATAAAAGTCAATTGCGCAACGAACAAGTAAACTTGTCGGCTGGTAGAAACAAAACGTTTCCCGTCACTTGCAGTATGCGATGACGCAAGCATTAAGCTCCGCCCTACGTGTTTCATCCATAAGGACGGGTGCGCCTTGCTGCGTCATCACCTTATATACCTGGGCGAACTGAACCATCCCCGTTCTCACCTATACTACCCTACACGATGCTCCTCCCTACATGTTTCGCCACCAAGGACGTCTTCCTGGAGCACGGGCACTATGCTGCGTCATCACCTTATATACATGGATAAAAATCAATTGCGCAATGAACAAATAAACTTGCCGGCTGGTAAAAAATGTGTTTCCCATCACTTCCAGTACGCGATGACGCAAGCACGATGCTCCGCCCTACATGTTTCGCCACCAAGGACTTCTTCCTGGAGCATGGGCACCATGCTGCATCATCACCTTATATGCATGGATAAAAGTCAATTGCGCAATGAACAAGTAAACTTGCCGGCTGGTAGAAATGCCGTTTCCTGTCACTTCCAGTACGCGATGACGCAAGCACGATGCTCCGCCCTACATGTTTCGCCACCAAGGACTTCTTCCTGGAGCACGGGCACCATGCTGCGTCATCACCTTACATACATGGATAAAAGTCAATTGCGACTTTTATCCATGTATGTAAACTTGCCGGCTGGTAGAAATGCCGTTTCCAGTCACTTGCAGTACGCGATGACACAAGCATGAGGCCCCACCCTATATGTTTCATCCATAAGGACGGGTGCGCCTTGCTGCGTCATCATTCCTGGGCAAACTGAACCATCCCTGTTCTCACCTATACTGCCCAACACATCCCAGGTTGCCCAAGCCTTATAACAAGAATTGCAAGAAAGAAAATGAAGCCTTCATTTCAAAACCCGGAAATATTAGGTCAAACTCCCTCTAGTGGGATAAAAAAGTAATGCAAAAGAAATGAGACCAGAAGAAAAAAAAATCAACATACTATAACGACATCCACCCTGTACCACCAAACTAAATTAAAACAATCAATGTTACAAAATGTACACGGCGTATCTTAGAGGAATCTAATTGGCTGTGATAACACCTCGAGGAGAAGGTGATAAGTGTTCCTGGAGAAGGACGTGTTAATCTGACACTCTCATTGAATCGCATGTTCTATATTTGTCGCAGGCTTACGCCTCTTCCAGAAATCACGAATGAAGACTTTACCAATCTCTTCACGAAAAGTAGCAACTAAAAATAGAAGGGAGAGAGAAGATCGACGTAAGGCCTGGCTTCACTCCAGTTCCCGATCTGGAGGATCGTCCACCACCAGACGTCATTCCTCCTGGCACCAGCCCCTGGGACCTTCAGACGTATCAGTGTCCTCGCTTGTCCTACACAACCATTGGTCTAAATGACCCCCAGGGGCCGGTCATTAGGCTCTTTGGCCACCGAATGATGTGCCCACTAAATCCTATGAAAAATATCCAATTGACTGGAAGATATCGGCAAAGTCCATTCATGAATCATGCAAATAACAGACGTGTCCTCCTGTGTCTATCTGCCTACAAATACACGGCTTCGTCTCAGTAGAATTGCTATTGGAAAGCTAACTTGATAGGGTACTAATGTGCATGGTACAAGAGATGGTCAGAGACTGCAGACATGGTACAAGAGATGGTCAGAGACTGCAGACATGATACAAGAGATGGTCAGAGACTGCAGACATGATACAAGAGATGGTCAGAGACTGCAGACATGGTACAAGAGATGGTCAGAGACTGCAGACATGGTACAAGAGATGGTCAGAGACTGCAGACATGATACAAGAGACGGTCAGAGACTGCAGACATGGTACAAGAGATGGTCAGAGACTGCAGACGTGGTACAAGAGATGGTCAGAGACTGCGGACATGGTACAAGAGATGATCAGAGACTGCAGACATGGTACAAGAGATGGTCAGAGACTGCGGACGTGGTACAAGAGATGGTCAGAGACTGCAGACATGATACAGGAGATGGTCAGAGACTGCAGACATGGTAAGGAAATCATGAATGCTGCTACCAGTCTCATCCTCCATACCAACTGCTTAGTGTCCTCCACCGCTCTCTGCCAATCCCTCCACTGACCTCCTTTCAGTGTCCTCCACCCCTCTCTGCCAATCCCTCCACTGACCTCCACTCAGTGTCCTCCACCCCTCTCTGCCAATCCCTCCACTGACCTCCACTCAGTGTCCTCCACCCCTCTCTACCAAGCCCTCCACTGACCTCCCCTCAGTGTCCTCCACCCCTCTCTGCCAATCCCTCCACTGACCTCCACTCAGTGTCCTCCACCCCTCTCTACCAAGCCCTCCACTGACCTCCCCTCAGTGTCCTCCACCCCTCTCTGCCAATCCCTCCACTGACCTCCACTCAGTGTCCTCCACCCCTCTCTACCAAGCCCTCCACTGACCTCCTTTCAGTGTCCTCCACCCCTCTCTGCCAATCCCTCCACTGACCTCCACTCAGTGTCCTCCACCCCTCTCTGCCAATCCCTCCACTGACCTCCACTCAGTGTCCTCCACCCCTCTCTGCCAATCCCTCCACTGACCTCCGCTAAGTGTCCTCCACTCCTCTCTGCCAATCCCTCCACTGACCTCCACTCAGTGTCCTCCACCCCTCTCTGCCAATCTCTCCACTGGCCTCCGCTCAGTGTCCTTCACCGCTCTCTACCAATCCCTCCACTGACCTCCGCTCAGTGTCCTCCACCCCTCTCTACCAATCCCTCCACTGACCTCCACTCAGTGTCCTCCACCCCTCTCTACCAATCATTCCACTGACCTCCACTCAGTGTCCTCCACCCCTTTCTGCCAATCCCTCCACTGACCTCCACTCAGTGTCCTCCACCCATATCTGCCAATCCCTCCACTGACCTCCGCTAAGTGTCCTCCACCCATCTCTGCCAATCCCTCCACTGACCTCCGCTAAGTGTCCTCCACCCCTCTCTGCCAATCCCTCCACTGACCTCCGCTAAGTGTACTCCACTCCTCTCTGCCAATCCCTCCACTGACCTCCACTCAGTGTCCTCCACCCCTCTCTGCCAATCTCTCCACTGGCCTCCGCTCAGTGTCCTTCACCGCTCTCTACCAATCCCTCCACTGACCTCCCCTCAGTGTCCTCCACCCCTCTCTGCCAATCCCTCCCCTGACCTTCACTCAGTGTCCTCCACCCCTCTCTACCAATCATTCCACTGACCTCCACTCAGTGTCCTCCACCCCTTTCTGCCAATCCCTCCACTGACCTCCACTCAGTGTCCTCCACCCCTCTCTGCCAATCTCTCCACTGACCTCCGCTAAATGTCCTCCACTCCTCTCTGCCAATCCCTCCACTGACCTCCGCTAAATGTCCTCCACTCCTCTCTGCCAATCCCTCCACTGACCTCCGCTAAATGTCCTCCACTCCTCTCTGCCAATCCCTCCACTGACTAACAACAACATAAAAAGCTATCCAAAGCTCTGCCCCCAGCAACATGCAAAACGAACAGCGAGCAATTAGCCGCATGCGGCACGTCTGCGCCACGTCACGTTAGTGTTGCACATCCTCTGATTGAACATGACAATCCTTTTGCATTCATTAAGTCCGTCTTGTATATCGCTAGAAGACTCGTGTTTCCTTGTGACCCGGGGGAGGGGCTGGCCAATGATTGATGAAGAACTTGCAGGTTTACTGATGTGGATCCCGTCTGAGATCGGAAGAAGGATTGCTCAGGGAAATAGTGATTGTCAGGCAACGCTGAACGTCAGATTTCAGGAGAAAATTCCTCGACAAGACGTCTTCCCCTCCTTTCCTGTGTTTAGAATAACATTGAAGAGAAGATATCGGGGGGGGGGGGGGGGGGATTGGCTAAAGGCGAATGGAAATTTTACATTGCAAGGGAATTTGCGCTTAGCTTAGTGAATGAGGCGGAGCTTTGCTGATCTCAGAATGCTCAGGGCCGATCCTAGGCAGGGTGCACGGGGTGCTCCACACCCTGGCGCCACAGAGGTGGGGGCGCCGAAGCTCCAACGTGCTCCCCTCCCTCCTGCTTGTCTGTGTCCAGAGGCGGAGCGCATGTAGCGGGTGCTGCGGTTCCCCATCCCGCTTGCTCTCTCCGCTGGCAACTGACAAGAGCACATACCTCCCGCTGTCCCCGGAATCCGGGTTGGGTACCGCAGCGGAGCCTAGTATTGGAACACGTTCCGGCACTAGGCTCCACTAATTAATTCTGTCCGGTGTGCGTGGAGCCGTCTCCCGTCTGCCCCGCCCCCTCTGCGTGTGTCGGCTCTTCTCCCATAGGCGGTGTGATGAGAGGCTTCTGGGTTGGTCGGAGCTGCTGCCAATCATCCCGTGCACTCCCAGAAATGCTCTCCGAGTGCCACCCTCCAAGTAACCAAAGATGCCACGTATGCCCCGCCCCCCTGTAATGTGCTTCTGCTCCCAGCACACCCGAGCTACAGGGATCTATTGGACAGGCACTGATCTATGGGGACACCTGCTGTGGGGGGCTCTGATGGGGGACACCTGCTGGGGGGGGGCTCTGATGGGGACACCTGCTGTGGGGGGGCTCTGATGGGGACACCTGCTGGGGGGGGGGCTCTGATGGGGGACACCTGCTGTGGGGGGGGCTCTGATGGGGAACACCTGCTGTGGAGGGATCTGATGGGGGACACCTGCTGTGGGGGGGGCTCTGATGGGGACACCTGCTGTGGGGGGGGCTCTGATGGGGAACACCTGCTGTGGGGGGGGCTCTGATGGGGGACACCTGCTGTGGGGGGGCTCTGATGGGGGACACCTGCTGTGGGGGGGCTCTGATGGGGACACCTGCTGGGGGGGGCTCTGATGGGGGACACCTGCTGTGGGGGGGCTCTGATGGGGAACACCTGCTGTGGGGGGGCTCTGATGGGGAACACCTGCTGTGGGGGGGCTCTGATGGGGAACACCTGCTGGGGGGGGGGCTCTGATGGGGACACCTGCTGTGGGGGGGCTCTGATGGGGAACACCTGCTGTGGGGGGGCTCTGATGGGGACACCCGCTGTGGGGGGGCTCTGATGGGGGACACCTGCTGTGGGGGGGCTCTGATGGGGAACACCTGCTGTGGGGGGGCTCTGATGGGGAACACCTGCTGTGGGGGGGCTCTGATGGGGAACACCTGCTGTGGGGGGGCTCTGATGGGGAACACCTGCTGGGGGGGGGCTCTGATGGGGACACCTGCTGTGGGGGGGCTCTGATGGGGAACACCTGCTGTGGGGGGGCTCTGATGGGGACACCTGCTGTGGGGGGGCTCTGATGGGGACACCTGCTGTGGGGGGGCTCTGATGGGGACACCTGCTGTAGGCCAAGGGAACTTTACCCTGCAAAGTGCAAAGCCTCCCAACCCCCATTACATCGGACTTCAGGAGGCGGATTTACAAGGGAATTTTTCACAGAGATTAGTCATTTTTAATAAAAATTTGACAAAAATTGCAAAGAATACCCAATCACATGCAAGGAATATTTAAAAAGAACAATTTTTCTTGCACATGATTGGATGGTGGGGGTCAGTAAAACTTCACCCTATCTGTCCCCCCCCCCCCCTCCCCCCCAGGGACATCGCCAACATCTCAGAATATCAACCAGACCTCCCAAGACCTCTTGCTCTCTAGATCCATTGTCACCTCCTTCTATGCTCATCTCAAGGACTTCTCCAGAGCCTCTCCAAACCTCTGGAATTCCCTGCAACCTGTCCAGAGCCTCTCCCATCCACTAAAACTCCCTAACCCCAACCAGTCCACAGCCTCGTCCATCCTCTGGCACTCCCTACCGCATCTCGTCCAGAGCCTCTCCCATCCTCTAAAGCTCCCCACACCAACCTGTCCAGGGCCTCATCCATCCTCCAGAACACCCTACCCCAACCAGTCCACAGCCTCTCCCATTCTCTGGCGCTCCCTACCACAACCTGTCCACAGCTTCTCCCATCTTCTGGAGCTCCCTACCCCAACCAGCCCACAGCCTCTCCCATTCTCTGGTGCTCCCTACCACAACCTGTCCACAGCTTCTCCCATCTACTGGAGCTCCCTACCCCAACCTGTCCACAGCTTCTCCCATCTTCTGGAGCTCCCTACCCCAACCAGCCCACAGCCTCTCGCATTCTCTGGTGCTCCCTACCCCAACCTGTCCACAGCTTCTCCCATCTTCTGGAGCTCCCTATCCCAACCTGTCCAGAGCCTCTCCCATTCTCTGGTGCTCCCTACCACAACCTGTCCACAGCCTCTCCAATCTTCTGGTGCTCCCTACCCCAACCTGTCCACAGATTTTCTCATCTTCTCGAGCTCCCTACCCCAACCTGTCCACATCTTCTCCCATCTTCTGGAGCTCCCTACCCCAACCAGTCCAAAGCCTCTCTCATCCTCTGGCGCTCCCTACCCCAACCTGTCCACATCTTCTCCCATCTTCTGGAGCTCCCTACCCCAACCAGTCCAAAGCCTCTCTCATCCTCTGGCGCTCCCTACCCCAACCTGTCCAGGACCTCATCCTTCCTCTGAAACTCCCTACCCAACCTGTCCACAGCTTCTCTCATCTTCGAGATCTCCCTACCCCAACCTGTCCAGAGCCTCTCCCATCCTCTGAAACTCCCTACCCCAACCAGTCCACAGCCTCTCCCATTCTCTGGCACTCCCTACCCCAACCTGTCCACAGCTTCTCCCATCTTCTGGAGCTCCCTACCCCAACCTGTCCAGGACTTCATCCATCCTTCAGAACACCCTGCCCCAACCAGTCTATAGCCTTTCCCATTCTCTGGAGCTCCCTACCACAACCTGTCTAGAGCCTCTTTCATACTCTTAAACTCCCTACCACAACCTGTCCAGAGCCGCTGCCATACTCTAAAACTCCCTACCACAACATGTTCACAGCTTCTCCCATCTTCTGGAGCTCCCTACTCCAACCTGTCCAGAGCCTGTCCCATCCTCTGGTGCCCTCTAACCCAACCTGTCCAGGGCCTCATCCATCCTCCAGAACACCCTGCCACAACCAGTCCACAGCCTATCCCATCCTCTGGAGCTCTCTATCACAACCTGTCCATAACCTCTCCTAACATTTGGGATACCCTACCCCAACCAGTCCACAGCCTCTCCCATCCTCTGGTGCTCCCTACCCCAACTTGTCCAGGGTCTCAACTATGCGTTGAAACTCCCATTCCACGAGCGGGCGCAATTTTGAAGCGTTACATGTTAGGTATCAATTTACTCGGCGTAACATTATCTTTTACAATATTTATATAAAAAAAAAATCGGACTAACTTTACAGTTGTCTTATTTTTTAATTCAAAAAAATTTATTTTTTACCCCCAAAAAAATGCGCTTTTAAGACCGTGTGACAATAAGGATTGCAACGACCGCCATTTTATTCTCTAGGGTGTCTGAAAAAATATATATATATATCTGTGGGTTCTAAGTAAATTTTCTAGCAAAAAAAAAAACTGATTTTAACTTGTAAACAACAAGTTTGAAAAATAGGCCTGGTCCTTAAGTAGTTAATGCTGCTTTAACCACTTAAGGACCGCCTCCTGCAGATATACGTCGGCAGAATGGTACGGCTGGGCACAAGCACGTACCTGTACGTCCTCTGTAAGTGCCCAGACCCGGTCCGAAGCTCCGGGACCCGCGGACCCGATCGCCGCTGGAGTCCCGCGATCGGTCCCCGGAGCTGAAGAACGGGGAGAGGCGAGTGTAAACACAGCTTCCCCGTTCTTCTCTGTGGCGGCTTCATTGATCGTCTGTTCCCTGATATAGGGAAACACGATCAATGACGTCACACGTCCAGCCCCGCCCCCCTACAGTTAGAAACACATATGAGGTCACACTTAACCCCTTTAGCACCCTCTAGTGGTTAACTCCTAAACTGCAATTGACATTTTCACAGTAATCAGTGCATTTTTCTAGCACTTTTTGCTGTGAAAATGACAATGGTCCCAAAAATGTGTCAAAATTGTCCGAAGTGTCCGCCATAATGTCGCAGTCACGAAAAAAATCGCTGATCGCCGCCATTAGTAGTAAAAAAAAAAAATGCAATAAAACTATCCGCTATTTTGTAAACGCTATAAATTTTGCGCAAACCAATCGATAAACGCTTATTGCGATTTTTTTTTTTTACGAAAAATATGTAGAAGAATACGTATCGGCCTAAACTGAGGAAAAAAATGTTTTTTATATCTTTTTTGGGGGATATTTATTATAGAAAAAAGTTAAAAATATTGTTTTTTTTTTTCAAAATTGTCGCTCTATTTTTGTTTATAGCGCAAAAAATAAAAACCGCAGAGGCGATCAAATACCACCAAAAGAAAGCTCTATTTGTGGGAAAAACTTTGTTTGGGAGCCACGTCGCACGACCGTGCAATTGTCAGTTAAAGCGACGCAGTGCCGAATCGCAAAAACTGTCCGGGTCCTTTACCTGCATAAAGGTCCGGGTCTTAAGTGGTTAAGTGTGGGGTCTTTACTGCTATCAGTATGGGGGCCCCATCATACAAAAATCCATCACATTCGTAAAAAACAAAAAACGTCCTCCATTCCCTCCGGCCTCCATTGTGTTTGTCTCAGACTCGGGCAGAACCAATCAGAGAGAGACGTACACCTGGCGCTCTGCAACAGCTGGGAGACGGATCCCGGGCTCCGAATACCACTTTATAGATTGATATTCTTCTGTCTGACTCAGTAAAGTCCAGCGTGAATCTGTCAGGATGTCCTGAACATTTGGCCTTTCGCAGTCTGAGACAAAGTGATCGGAGAACTAAAGATCGGAAATGAGTCTTTAACCACTTAACCCCCGGACCATATTGCTGGTCAAAGACCAGAGCACTTTTTGCGATTCGGCACTGCGTCGCTTTAACTGACAATTGCGCGGTCATGCGACGTGGCTCCCAAACAAAATTGGCGTCTTTTTTTCCCCACAAATAGAGCTTTCTTTTGGTGGTATTTGATCACCTCTGCGGTTTTTATTTTTTGCGCTATAAACAAAAATAGAGCGACAATTTTGAAAAAAAATCAATATTTTTTTACTTTTTGCTATAATAAATATCCCCCAAAAATATATAAAAAAAAAAATTATACGTATTCTTCTACCTATTTTTCTAAAAAAAAAAAAATCGCAATAAGCGTTTATCGATTGGTTTGCGCAAAAGTTATAGGGCCAGATTCAGAAAGATCAGCGGATCTTTCTGCTGGCGTAACGTATCTCATTTACGTTACGCCGGCGCAAGTTTTTCAGGCAAGTGCTTTATTCACAAAGCACTTGCCTCTAAAGTTGAGCCGGCGGATCGTAACTCCCCCGGCGGAATTCAAATTCCGCGGCTAGGGGGGCGTGTAACATTTAAATCAGGCGCGTCTCCGCGCCGAACGAACTGCGCATGCGCCGTCCGCTAAATTTCCCCGGCGTGGCATTGCTCCAAACGACGTCGCTAGGACGTCAATAGTTTTCGACGCGAACGTTAATTACGTCCGTCCGTATTCGCGGACGACTTACGCAAACGACGTAAAAAAATTCAAAATTCGACCCGGGAACGACGGCCATACTTAACATAGGATACGCCGCATATAGCGGGGGTAACTATACGCCGGAAAAAGCCGAACGCAAACGACGTAAAAAAATAATGCGCCGGGCGGTCATTCGTTTCTGAATCGGCGGAAATCCTAATTTGCATATTCCTCGCGTAAAAAAAAAAACGAAGCGCCACCTAGCGGCCGGCCTGGAATTGCAGCCTAAGATCCGACGGTGTAAGTCACTTACACCTGTCGGATCTTAGGGAGATCTATGCGTAACTGATTCTTATGAACCAGCCGCAGAGATACGCCGTCGTATCTTGTATGTGAATCCGGGCCATTGTATCTTTTTCTCCATTTAAGAAGTGGAAAAAACACGGGAGGGGGCAGTACAGTGAATGGTCACTTTGACAGCCAATCACAGACTATAACAATGATCAGGTGATGGGGATCCGCCCTCCCGCCCCCCTCTTTGTTAGTATGAGACCTGGATCTGTCTGTGACAGCTCGGTCCCTGTGCTGGGAGCACACTGTCAGACCGCCTGTGCTCAGCGGAAGGGGTTACAATCCTCCCTGACCTCGGAATATAATTGTCCCCTGATATACGGAGAGACCCGACCACTTCTGTATAATCAAATGTTATTAGAACATGCAAAACCAACAGCAAGCAATTAGCCGGACGCGGCACGTCTGCGTCACGTCCCGCCGCTTCATGGTGCGGAATCTCTGATTGAACATGACAATCTTCTCGCCTTCATTAAGTCCGTCTTGTATATCGCTAGAAGACTCGTGTTTCCTTGTGACCCGGGGGAGGGGCTGGCCAGTGATTGATGAAGAAGGTTTACTGATGTGCATCCCGTCTGAGATCGGAAGGATTGCTCAGGGAACCCGCCGATCGGAAATAGTGATCGTCAGGCAACGCTGAACGTCAGATTTCATAATTCCTCTACAAGACGTCTTCCCCTCCTTTCCCTTCGCTGTCACACTTTATATGACGCGGTCACGCAGCGCTGTCACACTTTATATGACGCGGTCACGCAGCGCTCTCACACTTTATATGACGCGGTCACACAGCGCTGTCACACTTTATATGACGCGGTCACACAGCGCTGTCACACTTTATATGACGCGGTCACGCAGCGCTCTCACACTTTATATGACGCGGTCACGCAGCGCTCTCACACTTTATATGACGCGGTCACGCAGCGCTCTCACACTTTATATGACGCGGTCACGCAGCGCTCTCACACTTTATATGACGCGGTCGCGCAGCGCTCTCACACTTTATATGACGCGGTCACACTTTATATGATGCGGTCACGCAACGCTGTCACACTAATTTTTCTCCTTTACTGATGAGGCTGCACTGATGGGCACTGATAGGATCCTATGAGGTGGCACTACCACTGATGGGCACTAATGAGGCTGCACTGACATGCGACACTGATGGACACTGATAGGTGGCACCGATGAGCATTGATAGGCAGCACTAATAAGCATCAATGATAGGCACTGACAGACAGCACTGATGGGCGCTGATTGGCAGCACTAATGAGCACTGACAGCACCGAGCGGGACTGACAGACAGCACTGATGGGCACTGATTGGCAGCACTAATGGGCACTGACAGCACCGAGCGGCACTGACAGACAGCACTGATGGGCACTGAAGGACAGCACTGATTGGCACTGACTGGCAGCACTAATAGACATCAATGCTAGGCACTGACAGTCAGCACTGATGGGCACTGACAGACAGCACTGATGGGCACTGAAAGGCAGCACTGATTGGCAGCACTGATGGGCACTGACAGACAGCACTGATGGGCACTGACTGGCAGCACTAATAGGCATTAATAATATGCACTGACAGACAGCACTGATGGGCACTGACAGACAGCACTGATGGGCACTGATTGGCAACACTAATAGGCATCAATGATAGGCACTGACAGACAGCATTGACAGGCAGCACTAATGGGCACTGATTGTCAGCACTGATGGGCACTGACAGACAGCACTGATGGGCACTGATTGGCAGCACTAATAGACATTAATAATATGCACTGACAGATAGCACTGATGGGCACTGACCGGCAGCACTAATAGGCATTAATAATATGCACTGACAGGCAGCACTGATTGGCAGCACTGATGGGCACTAATTGGCAGCACGTGTGATCAATGCTCTGATTATCAGTGTAGATGTCCCCTGTGTGGATTGCCTCTTACCGGCTCTCCTCTCCTCGCACTCTGTCAGTATGAGGAGAGGAATGCTGATAACCGGAAATGTGCGACCAGAGACCGAGCATGATTAGGGGGCGGCGGTCACCACCGTTTACGACCTTCCATCACATCCAAGACAGCTTATCGACACTCCAACCGTCAGGACCCGATCCCATTTCATTGGCCCAGAATCAAGACGAGACACGTAGCTCTGTACTTGTTCCAAATGTAATGACAACTTTAATGGTTTCTTCTCAGCTTTATATACAGTACAAGCATGTGACAGTATTCAAAGGGACAATGAAATCTCCACCCCCCTAATCACACACTTAGGCTGCATTCACACTATAGCGTACTGAATCGCGGCGTTTTGTCCCACGAATTGCGCCGGCAAATAGCGGCGTTTTGTACCGCGATTCGCGGCGACAAAACGCCGCGATTGTGAATGCAGCCTGTGACCCCCTCTATGGAGATGGCTCACATCTCCTAGCCGAACGCCGAAAGACGCCTGAAAAAAAGGTCCGGGACCTTTTTTCAGGCGGCAGGCGTCAGGCGTCCGGCGTTCGGCGTGGAGATGTGAACCATCTCCATAGAGGGCAATGCTAAAGCATCCCTCTGGCGTGTCGGGGCGGCAGCGGCGTTCACACTACAGGCGTATATACGCCTAGGTGTGAACGGGGTATAAAGGTTCGTACACACGGTCGGATTGATTTGTCCGATCACACCCATAGCATACACACGCTCTGACTTTTCTGCAAACTTTTCTAACACTTTCCCAACATCACGTGGTTTTTCTGCTCTTTACCGCCACCCTTTGGTTAACTTCTACTATTGTTGGTTGAGTTTAACATCGGTTCTGAGCATGCGCATTTGTACTTTGTCCAAAAGTCTGATGGTTTGCTGTACACACGGTCGGACAAGGCACCATCGGACTTTTGTTGCCAGAAAGTTGGTCCGTTCGCAGACCCAACTTTTTGTCCGATGAAAGCCAAAAAAGTTGGTCCGCTGGAACGTACACACGATCGGACAAATACGAAAAGTGACAGATTTTGAAGTTGGTTGGGCAAAAGTCCAACCGTGGCCCGGATTCAGGTAGAATTGCGCATAATTTACGGAGGCGCAGGGCAACGTTTTTGCCCTGCGCCCCCGCAAATTTGCTCCGCTGCCCTTGATTCACGGAGCAGAAGCTCCGTAAATTGCGCGGGCGCGCCGGCAAAATGCCCGGCGCAAGAGCACGCAATTTAAATTATCCCGTAGGGGGCGGGAATCATTTAAATTAGGCGCGTTCCCGCGGCCATCGTAGAGCGCATGCTCCGTCGGGAAACTTTCCCGACGTGCATTGCGGCAAATGACGTCGCAATAGCAGGGGCAGCCTTGCGCGAAAACCGCCGTACGGAAAGGACGTAAATTGCGTACGCAGGGCTCGCGCAACGTTGTGAATCGGTGTTAGTATGCAATTTGCATACTATACGCTGACCACAACGGGAACGCCACCTAGCGGCCACCGCAAGAATGCAGCCTAAGATATGCGGGCATAAGAGCCTTATGCCGCGCAGATCTTAGGCTGCAGTCGGCGTAACGAGGTTCCTGAATCAGGAGCACTCGTTACGCCGGGGCAAGTAAGCAATTGCGCTGTGTAACCTATGGTTACACAAGCGCAATTGCTTCTTGAATCTACCCCCGTGTGTACGGGGCTTTAGGCTAATTACTGAACATTCCTTCATAAACAGCATAACAAACAAAACACCATCACACAATGATCTCCTTCCAATCCACATCCCCAGACAGACGCTCTGTCTCCGACAAGTACATTCCACACATAAACAGTATTTAGCATACATAATTAGAGGCCTGGGAGCAGACCTGGATTAACACCTTTCAAAATAATGTGTCCCCACATTGAATAGCCAACAACTTGTGATATCTCAAGACATCCTGCAACCATGAATTGTTATTAATGTCCCATCTCATGTAATACATGAATTATGATTCACTTGCCACCCCATCTCCTGGCTCAATCTGTGCCCAAAAGTCACTCCTGTTACAGGGGGGTGGCGGTCATGGATAGAGGCCCAGGGCGCCACTGCTGTGCCCCTAAAGTGACTCCTGTTACATGGCTCCCCCCTTGTGGAACACTCCGGCAGACCCGGCTTGACCCTTTTCGAGTCAACTTGGGGGTGTCCAGAACTAGGAGGCCGGGATGACGTCTGTTTGCCGAGATAAACCATCAGCATTGCCATTTGGCTTACCAGGTCGGTAGCTGATGGTGAAGGTGAATAATGGAATTCAGTTCTGGAACAGTCACTTGCTTTGCTCTCTCAATGGCTCCCAAATCCTGTTGCTGATGCTCTTGGGACAGATACGGCACCACCTGGATGCAAATCCCATTTAATCTTTTGACAATTTCCGCCTGTTTGTGCATTTCAATGTTCAAGCCACGGGACATCTCATAATACATGACATAGTGTCGTTGCATCTCTGATTTCTCATGGGCCAACTTGTCACATTCCCATTTTAGACTGTGATATTGTGCCGGATCTACAGTACATGTCGGGGAAGGTAGTCTTACCCGGTTCTCAGCAGCAAGCAAGTTGGTTCCAGCAACGCGGGTCTGGGCACAGGAAGTCACTGTGTGGGCTTCAGTGGGGCACATCGGGGCGTAAGCAGAAACAAGGGGGGCCAAATTATTCTCCAGTAGTACGACCGCTGGCAAATCCTTCATCACACCCACATTCACATGTCCCGAACCAACCCCCCAATCCAGATGAACCCGGGCAACGGGTAGCCGGAAGACGGTGCCTCCTGCTACTCTTACGGCTACGGTGTCTCCGGTGTGCTGGCTCTCTGGGATGAGTTTCTTCTGTAGCAGGGTCATGGTGGCACCAGAATCACGTAGCCCATTGGCTACCTTTCCATTGACCCAGACAGTCTGCAGGTGTTGCTGCCTGTTGTCCTGGTTAGCTGCTTGTATCGGATCTGCCTCGTGCAGAACGCCCCAATGTTCTTCCTCCTCAATGCAGTGGGCCGCAGGCATGGATG
The DNA here is from genome assembly GCF_905171775.1 of Rana temporaria. Lineage (NCBI taxonomy): Eukaryota > Metazoa > Chordata > Amphibia > Anura > Ranidae > Rana > Rana temporaria. Next base: position 6,962,726 of record NC_053491.1, read on the forward strand.
TGCGGGGGTTCCCCCTTTCTGGCTGTCTCCATGACTGTGACTGCCTGGGTGGATTCAATGGACAGTCTAGCTTTCTGTGTCCTAGCTGTTTACACCCAAAACACCTGATGGGCTGTGAGTAGTCCTGGGAGTTGAACCTAGGCTGCTGAGGATAAGTGGCCGCTGGAGGTGGTGTTGTAGGACGGTCCGACTGGGGTTTGTAGGCAATAGGCGGCGGGGGTGCCGCTGATCGATAATCCACCCGAGCTGTGGTCTTGACCACAGAGTTGTCCAGTTTGCGGGCGTCTGTGTATTCGTTCGCCAGGCGAGCTGCTTCAGACAAGGAGAAAGGGTTTCTGTCCCGGACCCATTCTCTGACTTCCCGGGACAGTTTGTCAAAGAAGTGCTCCAGCAGGAATACCTGCAGCACCTCTTCCCCGGATTCTGCTTGGCATCCATCGACCCAGTGGGATGCTGTGCGGTGTAGGCGGCATGCCCACTCGGTATATGAGTCTCCAGTCCGCTTGCTCATCTCTCGGAACCGCCTGCGGTATGCCTCTGGTGTGACGGCATACCTGGCCAAAAGTGCTTCTTTTACCAGTCCATAGTTCATAATATCCTTGTCTGGGATGGCCTTGAACGCTTCACTGGCCCGGCCGGACAATTTCCCAGACAAAATGGTAACCCATTCCTCTGTGGGTACCCGGTGTAGGGCACATTGCCGTTCAAAATCAGCAAGGTACCCATCAATCTCCCCTTCAGTTTCAATGAAGTTCTTAAAAGCAGCAAAATGTATCTTTCTCCTTTTAGTTGGTGCTGCTGTAACTTCTGCTGCTGCAGAACCTCTTTGCCGTAGCCAATTTGCGTCCACAGCAGCTATAACTCGGTCTATGATCTCCGGTGTAGGGTAAGGACCATAGTGTGCCAGTCTTAGTTTGACAGCCCGATCAAAGCTTGCCTCCTCCGGGGTCCTGTCTGTTAAGTTGGGTCTTTCCGTAAAGTTGGGTCTTTCAGCTCCATCCATTTGGACAAGTTCTGTGATCACGTCCATCTTCTTATGGTTGCTGGCTGGTCTGCCACGGTTCTCCAGTAGTCCTTGTAGCTGTCCTTTAAGCGATGGAATTATCCCGCTGCTAGCCACCACTGTAACGGTCACCACCATTTACGACCTTCCATCACATCCAAGACAGCTTATCGACACTCCAACCGACAAGATCCGATCCCATTTCATTTGCCCAGAATCAAGACGAGACACAACTCTGTACTTGTTCCAAATGTAATGACAACTTTAATGGTTTCTTCTCAGCTTTTTATACAGTACAAGGCATTAACAGTATTCAAAGGGACAATGAAATCTCCACCCCCCCCCTAATCACAAACTATGGCTAATTACTGAACATTCCTTCATTAACAGCATAACAAACAAAACACCATCACACAATGATCTCCTTCCAATCCACATCCCCAGACAGACGCTCTGTCTCCGACAAGTACATTCCACACATAAACAGTATTTAGCATACATAATTAGAGGTCTGGGAGCAGACCTGGATTAACACCTTTCAAAAGAATGTGTCCCCACATTGAATAGCCAACAACTTGTGATATCTCAAGACATCCTGCAAACATGAATTGTTATTAATGTCCCATCTCATGTAATACATGAATTATGATTCACTTGCCACCCCATCTCCTGGCTCAATCTGTGCCCAAAAGTCACTCCTGTTACAGGGGGGTAGCGGTCATGGATAGAGGGCGCCACTGCTAAGCATGCCGGGAATTGTAGTTCCTGAACATCTGTGAGGGCCGTAGTATGGGGACCCCTACATTGTAAGCTCTAACAAGATGGGCCCTCGGATCCCTCCTGTATTGAATTGTATTGTAAATGTACGGTCTGCCCCCCCATGTTGTAAAGCGCTGAGCAAACGGTTAATAGATCCGCTTTATTTAATTGATGTTGGTTTTAGCTGCGATAACAGAAGGGGGTAGATTCACATACCTTTTGCGGCGGCGTATCTCCAGATACGCCGCCATAATTTGAAATCTGCGCCCGCGTAGCGTTACGCCGATTCTTAAAGGCAGTTACGCTGAAAAAATAGGCTTCCTCCGCCGACGTAACTTGATTGCGGCGGCGTAGAATTGTGTGCAATATAACTTTCGCCGCTAGGGGCGCTTCCGTTGTTGTCGGTGTAGAATATGCCAATTTCCTAGATACGCCGATTCACAAATGTACGTGCGCCCGGCGTTCGTTTTTTACGTCGTTTGCGTTAAGGCTTTTTCGGCGTAACGTTGCTCCTGCTATTAGGAGGGTGTTTGTTATTATGCTCTCCATGCAGGAGGAACATCTGTCTGCAAACAGTCATCTGTGCGCCGCAATTAGATGTGCGTAACATTACCATGAATTTCCATCATCTCCGGGCCTCCTAATCAAACCCCACAGACTACAAATACTCCCCCTTCTTCTGATGTGCGGCGCGGAGAAGTATTCCGGGAAATCACCAAACCGCCGCCTGAGCTTATTGGTAATTTTTCAGCCTTGTGTTCTTCCTGATTAATCTACATTACCATCTGCGAGAGCGATCGTTTTCTCCCCTCCCCCCCTCTGTATACTAGAGGAATGTATACATTGTACCCCCCCCCCCCACCCCCACCCCAGTCTCCAAATGAGATTCCATCAATCAGAGCGCTATTCACAAGATCAAAACGACTCCTCTGCCGCCGTATTCGCCTGATATACGTGAAAAGCGCGCGCTCTCTGCATTCCCGGCGCCGATCATCCAATTTCCTGTCCGTCGTTACATCTGTTATTTTTTTTCCTATTTTTATCTTCCAGAGCTGGAAATTAAAGGAGAAACATGAAGCGGGGGTCACGGGGGGGGTTCTCTATGTACTAAAATAAATGCCCCGCGCCAGGGGCCGTCGGCCCGCCATTGATGGATGATCGTTAAAAAAAAAAAAGATGAGCGGCTTTGAAAAATGACTCCGGGTTCCCTTTTTTAAAGTCCGCGATCGTTACAGAAATTCTCGCGTTCGTCTCTCTCTTCTGATTTGAAAAGCGGGGCGAGGAGAAGTGAAACGCGTCGGTGTGCGAGTCGGCGCGGATTCCTACCTTTCATGCTGGCAGACCGTATAGAAGAAAACAGCGGAGTCCTAATTACAGCAAAAACTGGCGACATAACGAAACACGGAATATTATCAGAACATCAAATATGGAGGTCTACTCATCCAAAAATCGCAACCGCCCAGCAGGTCCACATCTATCGTGTATGGGACAGATTCACGTACATCGGCGCATATTTGCGTCGGGCGCAGCGTATCTGAGATACACTACGCCGCCGTAACTTACTTTTTTTTCCTTTCGAATCCTCAAAGAATCCGCGCCGTAAGTTACGGCGGTGTAGTGTATCTTTGGCGGCGTAAGGGCACGCAATTCGAATCGCTGTGATGGGGGCGTGTTTTACATAAATACGTTGTGACCCGACGTAATCAAAGTTTTTTTTAATGGCGCATGCGCCGTCCGTGGGGGTATCCCAGTGCGCATGCTCGAAATTAAACCGGAACCAGCCAATGTTTACGACGGTGACGTTATTCTACGCAAATCCCTATTCGCGAACGACTTACGCAAACAACGTAAAAAATTCAAATTTCGACGCGGGAACGACGGCCATACTTAACATTGAGTACGCCACCACATAGCAGGGGTAACTATACGCCGGAAAAAGCCGAACGCAAACGACGTAAAAAAAATTCGCCGCCCGGACGTAGGTTCGTGGTATCTCACATACGCTGCGCCCATGCAATTGTACGAGGATCTGCCCCCAAGACTAGAATCAGATTCTTTGTACTGAACTAAAAACCACCAATGAAATCTCTCCCGGCGGCGACACCGGCAGAGCCGACAACCTGAACACGTCTTCTCGGTGCGAAGCTAAATCCGTGCGACATAAACACAGAAGGTGCGACTTCACGTGACGAGCCGAGCGCTGTCTTCTCTACCGACTGGTGTGGCGTCAGAATAATATTTTTATCACTTTCCATGCACACAACAGATGGGAAGGAAACGCGAGGTCGCTATATATAGGAGCCAATAGGGTGCCTGCTTTGTCTGCCCTTTGGTTGGCGCCATCAAAACTTGTTACTTCTTTAGGATCTTTCTAATGATTTCTGTTTTTTTGATTGCAAAAAAAAATGTGAGTATCTAGTCTGTGTGTGTGGTAAGTATAAAGAGTACATAGCAACAAATCTGTAGAAATAATACAGATTACATAAATAAAATAAAACCCCCACAAAAAAAAATAATAACACTTGTGACTGAGATCCAATGGGATATTGTGTTTCACCAGTGGACAGAATATGCCCCGTATGGTTTTTGTTTGTTTTTGTATAACCTTTAAAGTCTCTCTAAACCTAAAAACAACTGTAATATATTGCAGTGTAACAATCCTTACGTGTGGTGGTTGCGTTTTCTTCTTCAAGTTCTAATGTGCCATGAGGTGTATTTATAATATATATATATATATATATTTTTTTATATTTACATAGTTTTTTAGATTCATATAAATACATTATATTTATATATTTTTATGATTGTATAAATATATCTTTACGTTTATATACATTTATAAGTATTTTTTATATTTATATTTGTATATTTTTATATCTATATAAATATATTTACATTTATAGGTATTTTTATATTTAGGTATTTTTATATTTAGATATTTTTTATATATATTTATAGGTATTTTTATATTTAGATATTTTTTATATATATTTATAGGTATTTTTATATTTATATATATATATATATATATATTTAGTTTTTTATATTTATATAAATACAATAATAATTACATTTATATATTTTTACATTTATATAAATATATTTATATTTATAGGCATTTTATCATAGATTTATATCTTTTTATATAAAATTGCAGTTTAAAACAAACAGAAATCGCATGCGATTTCTGTTTGTTTTAAACTGCAATTTTGTTACCTAAAGACCACTAATGTTCATGATATCGATTTTAAATGTCTTTTGTACTAAATAAAACTATTTTGTAATTTTTATGAATATAAGACATGTTCTTTCTCATCATTACCGCTTTATCAATTGCAATGTAATACATCCCCTTTTTTCCTCTTCCTTACAAACTCCAATATTCTTGTTTGGGATTAGGTGCCTAGATCAATGGGTGATTCTATAAGTGTTTGGACTAACAAACATATATATTTATAGATTTCTTTTATATCTATGTGTATTTTTAATAATTACATTAAAATATTTTTATATTTATATAATTATATTTATATTTACAGTTTTTTTTTATTAATTTACATTTAAAGGGCTTTTTATCATATATAATATATATATATAAATATTAAAGGTATTTTTAATAATTACATGTATATATTTATATACAGTACATATATTTACATTTACAGGTATTTTTTTATATTTACAGGTATTTTTTATATTTATATATTTATATAAATATATTTATTTTTTATAGATTATAAATATTAAAGGTATTTTTAATAATTACATTTATATATTTATATTTACAGGTATTTTTTATATTTACAGGTATTTTTTATATTTATATATTTTTATATTTATATAAATATATTTATTTTTAAAGGGATTTTTATATTCATATATAAATCGGTATTTTTTTATATCTATAGTTTATTTTTAATAAATACATTTAAATATTTTTATATTTATATAAATATATTTATAGTAACACGTATTTTTTATATTTTTATATTTATATATTTATATTTAAAGGGATTTTTTATCAATGGGTGATTCTATAAGTGTTTGGACTAACAAACATATATTTTTATAGATTTTTTTTATATCTATGTGTATTTTTAATAATTACATTAAAATATTTTTATATTTATATAATTATATTTATATTTACAGTTTTTTTATTAATTTATATTTAAAGGGATTTTTATCATATATATAATATATATATATAAATATTAAAGGTATTTTTAATCATTACATTTATATATTTATATACAGTACATATATTTATATTTACTGGTATTTTTTATATTTATATATTTTTATATTTATATAAATATATTTATTTTTAAAGGGATTTTTATATTCATATATATCAGTATTTTTTTATATCTATAGGTTTTTTTAATAAATACATTAAAATATTTTTATATTTATAGTAACAAGTATTTTTTATATTTTTATATTTATATATTTATATTTAAAGGGATTTTTATCAATGGGTGATTCTATAAGTGTTTGGACTAACAAACATATATTTTTATAGATTTTTTTATATCTATGTGTATTTTTAATAATTGCATTAAAATATTTTTATATTTATATAATTATATTTATATTTACAGTTTTTTTTATTAATTTATATTTAAAGGGATTTGTATCATATATAATCATTAGGTATTTTTAATCATTACATTTATATATTTATATACAGTACATATATTTATATTTACAGGTGTTTTTTATTTTTATATATTTATATAAATATATTTATATTTAAAGAGATTTTTATATTCATATATATCGGTATTTTTTTTATATCTATCGTTTTTTTTAATAAATACATTAAAATATTTTTATATTTATATAAATATATTTATAGTAACAAGTATTTTTTATATTTTTATATTTAAAGGGATTTTTATCATATTGATAGGTATTTTTTACTAATTACATTTATTTTTTAATATTTATATAAATTTATTTATAGTTATAGACATTTTATCATATATATTATATATTATATTATATATATTATATATATATAATATAATATATTATATATATATTTATATATATTTAGAATCATATATATTTATAGGTATTTTTTTATATCTATAGGTATTTTTAATAATTACATTAAAATATTTTTATAGATTTTTTTGTAATTACACCCCTTCCTGTGTTAGTGTGGCTCTTCTATCTAAGGAGGAGCAATGGAGACACCCTCAGACAGCAGCATCCGGGGATAGGGGAGTGTTAAATGAGCCAGAAGATTAAGATGGACTTCCTGTCTGGGGGGGACAACCTTTTTCTACCAGACAGGAAGTGAGGGAACCTCTCCAAGAAAGCTTCCGACGACCGTATAACCTGACAAGAGATCGAATCATTCCGCCCTCTATCCTTCTATCTGCTATAGGTACACTTTAGGGGTCTGTTTAAAAAAATATATATATATATATTGGAGGAATGAGACAGACATTCAGCCCCCCCCCTGATGAAGTCGGACCATCTTTAGCTGAATACAGCGATTTCCTAAGATTGGTAGCTCCATCTAGTGGCCATAATGCTCTATTTTTTCTGAAATATCGCTCAATCATGGAAAAAATACCACATTATGACCACTAGGTGGTGCAGACGATCATATTAAATCATTGTGTTTTACAAAGAATTGGCAGCTCCACCTAGTGGCCATAATGCAGTATTGTTTTCCAAAATATCTCTAAATTTTTAATCAAAATACCACATTATGACCACTTAGATGGTCACATGGAGCTGATTTCCTAAGATTGGCAGCTCCATCTAGTGGCCATAATGCGGTATTTTTTCTGAAATATCGCTCAATCATAAAAACAAATACCACATTATGACCACTAGATGGAGCAGATATCATAGGAAATCAATGTGTTAATCACAGGTCTACCGGGGCATTTAAAAAAAAAATTCTCACACGTTAATTTGATGGAAAATTGCTCTAAACCACCCAAAATGTTTATATTTTCTGAAATCAGAGTCCATCCTTTTATTAGAGTCTTTATCAAAGCCCCCTTACATCAGAGTTTCCCCTTACATCACATTTCCCATCAGAGCCCCCTTACATCAGAATTCCCTATTTACATCAGGGTCTCCATCAGAGCTCAGCTTGAGAATCCCCCTTACATCAGATCTCACCTTGAGAATCCCCCTTACATCAGCGCTCACCTTGAGAATCCCCCTTACATCCGCGCTCACCTTGAGAATCCCCCTTACATCAGAGCTCACCTTGAGAATCCCCCTTACATCAGAGCTCACCTTAAGAATCCCACTTACATCAGAGCTCACCTTGAGAATCCCCCTTACATCAGAGCTCACATTGAGAATCCCCCTTACATCAGTGCTCACCTTGAGAATCCCCCTTACATCAGCGCTCACCTTGAGAATCCCCCTTACATCAAAGCTCACCTTGAGAATTCCCCTTACATCAGAGTTCACCTTGAGAATCCCCCTTACATCAGACCTCAACTTGAGAATCCCCCTTACATCAGAGTTCACATTGAGAATCCCCCTTACATCAGCGCTCACCTTGAGAATCCCCCTTACATCAAAGCTCACCTTGAGAATCCCCCTTAAAACAGATCTCACCTTGAGAATCCCCCTTACATCAGCGCTCACCTTGAGAATCCCCCTTACATCAAAGCTCACCTTGAGAATCCCCCTTACATCAGCGCTCACCTTGAGAATCCCCCTTACATCAGCGCTCACCTTGAGAATCCCCCTTACATCAAAGCTCACCTTGAGAATCCCCCTTACATCAGAGCTCACCTTGAGAATCCCCCTTACATCAGACCTCAACTTGAGAATCCCCCTTACATCAGAGTTCACCTTGAGAATCCCGCTTACATCAGAGCTCACCTTGTCCCCATCAGGGACCCTCTTACATCATAGGTCTCCACCTTAGTCCCTAACAGTGCCCCCTTTACATCAGAGACCCTCTTTACATCATGGTCTCCATCAGAGCCCCCCTTATATCAGAAACTCCATCAGAGCTCCTTACAACAGAGTCCACCTTAGGAGTCCCTCCTTACATCAGAGTCCCATCAGAATCACCAACAGAGCTCCCCTTATACCAGAGTCCTCATCAGGGCCCTGCTTACATCAGAGCCTCCCGTACATCACATTCCACATTTGTGTCCCCCCTTACATTAGAGTCCTCATCAAAGCCCCCCTTACATCAGAGTTTACCTTAGGATTCCCCCTTAGATCAGAGTCCCCCACATTTTTCATCAGAGCCCCCTCGCATCAGAATCCGCATTGGAGCCCCCCCTTACATTAGGGTCCCCATCAAAGCTACCTATACATCAGAGTCCACCTTGAGAGTCCCCCTTACATCAGAGTTTCTCCTTACATCAGGGTCCCCATCAGAGACCCTCTTACATCATAGTCCACCTCAGGAGACCTCCTTTACATCAGGGTCCCTATCAGAGTCCTTTATACATTAGAGTCCCTAACAGAGCCTCCTTTACATCATGGTCTCCATCAGAGCCCCCTTGTATCAAAATCTCCATCAGAGTCTATAACATCAGAGTCCACTTTAGGAGTCCCTCTTTACAATCAGAATCTCCATCAGAATCTCCAACAGAGTTCCCCTTATATAAGAGTCCTCATCAGAGCCTTGCTTACATTAGAGCCCCCCTTTACATCAGTGTCCCCATCAGGGATCCCCCTTATATCAGTGCCCAATCAGAGTCCCCCCTTACATGAGGGTCTCCATTAGATTCACCCTTATATCAGAGTCCTCATCAGAGCCTTGCTTACTTTAGAGCCCCCCTTTACACCAGTGTCCCCATCAGGGTTCCCCCTTATATCAGTGCCCCATCAGAGTCCCCCCCTTACATCAGGGTCTCCATTAGATTCCCCCTTATATCAGAGTCCTCATCGGAGCCTTGCTTACATTAGAGCCCCCCTTTACATCAGTGTCCCCATCAGGGATCCCCCTTATATCAGTGCCCACATCAGAGTCCCCCCTTACATCAGGGTCTCCATTAGACTCATCCTTATATCACAGTCCTCATCAGAGCCTTGCTTACATTAGAGCCCCCCTTTACATGAGTGTCCCCATCAGGGTTCCCCCTTATATCAGTGCCCCCATCAGAGTCCCCCCCTTACATCAGGGTCTCCATTAGATTCTCCCTTATATCAGAGTCCTCATCAGAGCCTTGCTTACATTAGAGCCCCCATTTACATCACTGTCCCCATCAGGGTTCCCCCTTATATCAGTGGCCACATCAGAGTCCCCCCCTTACATCAGGGTCTTCATTAGATTCCCCCTTATATCAGAGTCCTCATCAGAGCCTTGCTTACATTAGAGCCCCCCTTTACATCAGTGTCCCCATCAGGGTTCCCCCTTATATCAGTGCCCCCATCAGAGTCCCCCTTACATCAGGGTCTCCATTAGATTCCCCCTTATATCATAGTCCTCATTAGAGCCCCCCTTTACATCAGTGTGCCCGTCAGGGATCCCCATTATATCAGTGCCCACATCAGAGTCCCCCCTTACATTAGGGTCTCCATTAGATTGCCCCTTATATCAGAGTCCTCATCAGAGCCTTGCATACATTAGAGCCCCCCTTTACATCAGTGTCCCCATCAGGGATCCCCCTTATATCAGTGCCCACATCAGAGTCCTCCCTTACATCAGGGTCTCCATTAGATTCCCCCTTATATCAGAGTCCTCATCAGAGCCTTGCTTACATTAGAGCCCCCCTTTACATCAGTGTCCCCATCAGGGATCCCCCTTATATCAGTGCCCCCATCAGAGTCCCCCCCTTACATCAGGGTCTCCATTAGATTCCCCCTTATATCATAGTCCTCATTAGAGCCCCCTTTACATCAGTGTGCCCGTCAGGGATCCCCATTATATCAGTGCCCACATCAGAGTCCCCCCTTACATTAGGGTCTCCATTAGATTGCCCCTTATATCAGAGTCCTCATCAGAGCCTTGCATACATTAGAGCCCCCCTTTACATCAGTGTCCCCATCAGGGATCCCCCTTATATCAGTGCCCACATCAGAGTCCCCCCTTACATCAGGGTCTCCATTAGACTCCCCCTTATATCAGAGTCCTCATCAGAGCCTTGCTTACATTAGAGCCCCCCTTTACATGAGTGTCCCCATCAGGGTTCCCCCTTATATCAGTGCCCCCATCAGAGTCCCCCTTACATCAGGGTCTCCATTAGATTCCCCCTTATATCATAGTCCTCATTAGAGCCCCCCTTTACATCAGTGTGCCCGTCAGGGATCCCCATTATATCAGTGCCCACATCAGAGTCCCCCCTTACATTAGGGTCTCCATTAGATTGCCCCTTATATCAGAGTCCTCATCAGAGCCTTGCATACATTAGAGCCCCCCTTTACATCAGTGTCCCCATCAGGGATCCCCCTTATATCAGTGCCCACATCAGAGTCCCCCCTTACATCAGGGTCTCCATTAGATTGCCCCTTATATCAGAGTCCTCATCAGAGCCTTGCATACATTAGAGCCCCCCTTTACATCAGTGTCCCCATCAGGGATCCCCCTTATATCAGTGCCCACATCAGAGTCCCCCCTTACATCAGGGTCTCCCCCTTATATCAGAGTCCTCATCAGAGCATTGCTTACATTAGAGCCCCCCTTTACATCAGTGTCCCCATCAGGGATCCCCCTTATATCAGTGCCCACATCAGAGTCCCCCCTTACATCAGGGTCTCCATTAGATTCTCCCTTATATCAGAGCCCCCCCCCCCCCTTACATCAGATTCTTTATCAGTGGTCCACCCTCACCTTGCCTGCAGTTTGGCTTTGTAGCAGCAGGGGGCAGTCAGGAGGTGGAGCCGGTATGGACAGACAAAGTCCCGTCCTCCTGCTAGGACTCAGGGTGTCCCGGGAACACACCGATGGGACGATCACGCCGGGAGGAACCTGACCCTGGATGTAATCCTGTAGCAGATCGGATTTGGTTCGGAGCCCCCCAATGTGTGAGCCCATCCTAACAGGGCCAAGGGGTAGATCAGACACGCCTTCTGGGGGGTTTTATTTTATTAAATTATTTGGGATAAAATTCAAGGAAAGACTGAGAGAATACAAAGATTCTGTTCAGAGAGTCACCTTATGGCACCCCAACCGGCCCGCTCCGGAGTCGTCAGAGCGTCTGGGCTCAGTGCCCGCTCACCGCGCTTTTCATTCGCTTTATATCTGCATCCTATAAATCATCGGAGACCAGAGTCCCGGAATCTGGCGGAACGGAGAGCCTGTCTGGTGCCATGTGATGGATGGTCCAGGAAAGGGACATTCCGTACCACAGAGACTCCGGACTCCGGAACGGCAAGACTTCCAAATAAAACATCGCGTCCTACGGAGCGCAAAGTCTACGCCAGGGATCCTCAAACTACGGCCCTCCAGCTGTTGTGGAACTACACATCCCATGAGGCCTTGTAACACACTGACATTCACAGACATGACTGGGCATGATGGGAATTGTAGTTCCTGAACAACTGGAGGGCCGTAGTTTGAAGGCCCCTAGGGCCAGATTCACAAAGAGATACTCCGGTGTATTATCTCCTGATACACCATCGTATCTCTGACTTACACTGGTCCTATCTATGCGCCTGATTCATAGAATCAGATACGCATAGATAGGACTAAGATCTGACAGTGTTACACTGTCGGATCTTTTTTTCAATTTAAAAATGGCGCCGGGGGCATTCCCGCTTATTTCCGATAAATAATATGTAAATCAGCGAGATACGCAAATTCACGAACGTACGCGGACCCGTCGCAGTGTTCTTACGTCGTTTCCGTAGCGGTTTTCCGTCGTATACTTACCCCTGCTTTTATCAGGCGCAGCCAATGTTAAGTATAGCCGGCGTTCCCGCGTCGAATTTGAATTTTCCTACGTCGTTTGCGTACGCCGATTCACGAACACAAGCGTCGCAAGTCCCGCTCACGTTGGCAACCACTGACGCCCTAGTGACGTCAGTGGGAGCAATGCACGCCGGGAAATTCCCCGGACGGCGCATGCGCATTTAAATCGGCGCGGGAACGCACCTGATTTAAATAGTACACTGCCCTAGCCGCGGAATTTGAATTCCGCCGGGGGATTTAGGATCCGCCGTCGCAAGTTTGGAGGTAAGTGGTTTGTGAATTAGCCACTTGCCTCTCAAACTTGCGGGAGCGGATCTTAATTCACGTAGATCAAGCGGATCTATAGATCCGCTGAGCTACGTGAATCTGGCCCTATTTGCGGAGGCACAGGGCAACGATTTTGCCCTGCGCCCCCGCAAATATTTTGCGCTGCCCTCAATTCACGGAGCAGTAGCTCCGTAAATTGCGAGGGCGCGCCGGCAAAATTGCCCGGCGTAAGCGCGCGCAATGTAAATGATCCCGCCGGGGGGCGGGAATCATTTAAATTAGGCGCGCTCCCGCGCCGAGCGTAGAGCGCATGCTCCGTCGGGAAACTTTCCCAACGTGCATTGCGGCAAATGACGTCGCAAGGACGTCATTTGCTTCAGAGTGAACGTGAATGGCGTCCAGCGCCATTCACGATTCACTTACGCAAACGACGTCGATTTTAAATATCGCGACGCGGGAACGTGGGTATCCTATAGCATTGGCTTGCGCCTGCTATTAGGATGTGTAACCTTACGCGAAACCCGACGTACGCAAACTACGTAATTTGCGTACGCAGGGCTCGCGCAACGTTGTGAATCGGTGTTAGTATGCAATTTGCATACTATACGCAGATCACAATGGGAGCGCCACCTAGCGGCCAACGCAAGAATGCAGCCTAAAATCTGCGCGGCATAAGAGCCTTATGCCGCGCAGATTTTAGGCTGCAGTCGGCGTAGCGATGTTCCTGAATCAGGAGCATTCGTAACGCCGGAGCAAGTAAGCAATTGCGCTGCGTAACCTATGGTTACACAGGCGCAATTGCTTCTTGAATCTGGCCCATTATCTCACAAAAGTAAGTACACCCCTCACATTTTTGTAACTATTCTCTTGTATCTTTTCATGTGACACTGAAGAGTAGTTTTCTATAAAAAAAAAAATACTGATTTACTTGTAAACAAAAAGTGCGAGAAAAGATCGGCTCTTCATGTATATATACAATGTAGCAAGGCGATCGTTTCCATTTATTGGTTGCTGAAGGATTCTTTTTTTTTTTCTGACTGTCACGTGATCCACTCCCAGCACTCCTCCAGACTATTGACACTTCAGCGATTCATCTTTAAGTCAAGTGCCCGGCCCTTCCACCTCTGTGATGAGCCGTTCTGCATCGAGCAGAGCCAACCATCGCTTGTCGGCATTTCTAGCGAGATATTAATCGAGGATTTCACCCTCAACGTATGCCCATGTGAACTTTCCCAATCACTTCCAGCAGCACATCTTCCATGGAATTAGGGCTGTCTTAAAGAGAGGGCACACCTGGTGCTCAAATTTTTTGGGGGGGGGGGGCGCAAACGGGAAAAAAAAAATTGCAGTCTCACTGTGCCCATCAAAAGCAGCCACTGTGCCATCAATTCGCACCACTGTGCCATGCCATCAAAAGCAGCCACTGTGCCATCAATTCGCACCACTGTGCCATGCCATCAAACGCAGCCACTGTGCCATCAATTCGCACCACTGTGCCATCCATTGTCACCACTGTGCCATGCCATCAAATGCAGTCACTATGCCATGCCATCAAACGCAGCCACTGTGCTATGCCATCAAACGCAGCCACTGTGCCATCAATTGTCACCACTGTGCCATGCCATCAAACGCAGCCACTGTGCCATCAATTTGCACCACTGTGCCATGCCATCAAACGCAGTCACTGTGCCTTGCCATCAAACGCAGCCACTGTGCCATCAATTCGCACCACTGTGCCATGCCATCAAACGCAGCTACTGTGCCATCAATTCGCACCACTGTGCCATGCCATCAAACGCAGCTACTGTGCCATGCCATCATCAATTTGCACCACTGTACCATGCCATCAAACGCAGTCACTGTACCTTGCCATCAAACGCAGCCACTGTGCCATCAATTGTCACCACTGTGCCATCAATTGTCACCACTGTGCCATGCCATCAAACACAGCCACTGTGCCCTTTAATTGTCGCAACTGTGCCCATTGTCACCACTGTGCCCATTGATATCACTGTGACTGTGCCCTTTAATTGTCGCCACTGTGCCCATTCATGCCGCTGTGCCAATTGTCCCCACTGCACCAATTGTCCCCACTGTGCCCATTGTGCCTATTGTTGCCACTGTGCCCATTGATGTTACTGTGCCCATTGATGTTACTGTGCCCTTCGTCGCCGCTATGCCCTGTAAAATGCCCCTCCCCCCCCTCACCCGGCACTTACCTTTACTAGAGTCAGCCATCCACGACCCTCGATGTCTTCTCTCGCCCTTCGATGACGCTTCAGCCAATCAGGTTACTGATAGCCAGAATCGGTGAACCTGATTGGCTGAGACGGCCATCAGTCTTATCCAAGGAACGCACCCCCCGGTACGTTCCCTGGATAAGCTTCCGGAAGGCTGAGGGCTGTACTCGGAGAGCCACTGGCTCTGATAGGCACTTCCGTCCAGCCAACCAGCTGCCGTTATTCAGGTGGTCGGCGCTCATGTCCGGCCATCTGAATAGACCAGCGGCGACAATAACATAGATTGGTGCAATGCATGAATCAATGTTATTAGTCAGGGGTGTGTGCGGGAGCCGGAGGGGGCGGCGCTCCAGCGCCCTCTATGGACGAACCGCCACTGTCCTTGAGCCCACGCTGCCCTGAAATTGGGGGGGCCCCATGGTGGCGCTGAGAGTGATAGATACACAGGGGGGGCAGTCTGCCTCCTACCTACTTAATGTCTGTTTACCTGCACTGTCATCATTGTAGGGGCCCCAGAGCATTACTTTGCCCAGGGGCCCATGATGCTATTAGGACGGCCCTGTATGTAATCGCACAAAATAACAACACAGCCGTATTCCAGCATGTACCAGGCAGGGTTGGCAACCCTGGTACCAGGTGACAGTTTCCAGCTTGTTCCTGGGGTTGCCACCTGTCCGGGATTCACCCGGACAGTTCAGGTTTTGAATCATGTGTCCGGGTTTCAGGCAGACTGAAACACATTATTTAGACAGGGCCGTGTCTCTCTATGTGATCAAGATATTCACACACACCTGATGCTGTCCGGGGGCCTGTCGGTGGCTGGTTGGTGGGGAGCAGGACAATGATGTCAGCAATTTGGCTCCACCCACTGTTCGCTGCAGCGGGCTATGCTTTTGCATTACACCTGTAAGGGGCCCGATGATCCCTAGGTGCCCAGCTGGCCCCCTTCCTGTTTGTTTTTTTTGTATTACACCTGTAAGGGGCCCGATGATCCCCAGGGTCCAGCTTGCCCCCTTCCTGTTTTTTTTCTTGTATTACACCTGTAAGGGGCCCGATGATCCCCAGGGTCCAGCTGGCCCCCTTCCTGTTTTTTTTTCTTGTATTACACCTGTAAGGGGCCCGATGATCCCCAGGGTCCAGCTGGCCCCCTTCCTGTTTTTTTTTCTTGTATTACACCTGTAAGGGGCCCGATGATCCCCAGGGTCCAGCTGGCCCCCTTCCTGTTTTTTTTTCTTGTATTACACCTGTAAGGGGCCCGATGATCCTCAGGGTCCAGCTGGCCCCCTTCCTGTTTTTTTTCTTGTATTACACCTGTAAGGGGCCCGATGATCCCCAGGGTCCAGCTTGCCCCCTTCCTGTTTTTTTTCTTGTATTACACCTTTAAGGGGCCCGATGATCCCCAGGGTCCAGCTTGCCCCCTTCCTGTTTTTTTTTTTTCTTCTTTTATACCTGTAAGGGGCCCGATGATCCCCAGGGGCCCTTACAGGTCCGGCAGGCCCGCCTCCCGTTTTTTATTTTTTAAAAAAAAAAATATATTTTTTGCATTACACCTGTAAGGGGCCCGATGGTCCCCAGAGCGACTTACAGGCCCGCCCGGCCCCCCTCACATTTTTTTTTCTTTATACATTTTTATTATTATTTTTTTGTTCCCAGGCGCCCGCCCAACCCCCCCCCCCTTACTATCTCATGTCATCCCCCCCCCCCCCCCGGTTCTTTGCTCCAGGGGGGCCCTGCCTAAAGATGTGTAAGGGGCCCCAAAATTTGTGATGGTGGCCCTGGCAGGGACGTTACAGGCAGTACACCTGTAAGGGGCCCGATGGTCCCCAGGGGCCCAGCTGACCCCCTTCCTGTTTTTTTTTGCATTACACCTGTAAGGGGCCCGATGGTCCCCAGGGGCCCAGCTGACCCCCTTCCTGTTTTTTTTTTGCATTACACCTGTAAGGGGCCCGGCTCCCCTTTTTTTAATTATTATTTTATTTATTGCATTACACCTGTAAGGGCCATTTAAAAAAAAAATGTATTACATTTATTTATTTTTTATTTTTTAACTACATTTTTTTTTTGCATTACACCTGTAAGGGCCCCCTCCCATTTAATTTTTTATTATTATTACATTTAAAAAAAAAAAAAAAATTACATTATTTAAATTTTTTTGTTAATTTTTTTTTATTTTTTAACTACATTTTTTTTGCATTACACCTGTAAGGGCCCCCCTCCCATTGAATTTTTTTTATTTAATTTTTTTTTTAATTATTACATTTTTTTATTACATTTTTTTTATTATTATTATTTTTTTTGTTCCCAGGCTCCCACCCAACCCCCGGCTCACTATCTCGTGTCAGGACCCCCCCCCCCCCCCCGGTTCTCCGCTCCAGGGGGGCCCTGCCTAAAGCTGTGTAAAGGGGCCACAAAATTTGTGATGGCTGCCCTGGTTGGCCCTAAACCTCAAGGGAATTTTCATGTGATACTCGGCTCCATCTAATGGCCAAATGTGGTATTTTTTTTATTTAAAATCAATGAAAAAGAAAAAATAGCACAGGATAATAGCGCAATAATAAAATAATAATAATAAAATAATAATAAAATAAATAAATAAATATTATTAGGCTAGTTCCAGTGGTTGAATGTTTTTCACTGTTTTCAAAGGAAAGAAAATATATAGCATTTGGCCACTAGAGGGCCCTAAGTATCATAGGAATTTCCTTTGATACTTAGTGCCATTTAGTGGCCAAACGCTGTATTTTTTTTAGTGGGCAAATGCTGTAAAAAAAAAATTGAATAGCAATTCCCTCAGTGAAAGTGCCGGTACATTTGTTCTATGAAAAGGGGGCAACCCCCCCCAAAAAAAAAAAAAATACAAAATAAATTTATCAGAGTATTTCAAGCATTTCATTGATTTAGAACTGAAAAATACCACATTTGGTTACTAGATGGCGCCACTGACCAAAATTCTTAGCGCTCATTTAGTGGCCAAATTCTGTCATTTCGTTATTAAATCCGTGAAAAACCTTCGATTCACAGAAAAGACCCGAAAAACATTCTTTAGGTCTTTATTTTTTTATTCTTCTAGAAAAGCATAACTTTTTAACCCAGGGTTTGACAAATTTGCTTGGAATCTAGGAGCCAGCTAAAAAAAGTTAGGAGCCAAAAAACGCGCCCCGTCCCGCCGAGCTCGCGCGCAGAAGCGAACGCATACGTGATATGTAAACGGTGTTCAAACCACACATGTGAGGTATCGCCGCGATCTTTAGAGCGAGAGCAATAACTAATCTGTAACTCAAAAAATGCAACCTGTAGAATTTTTTAAACGTCGCCTATGGAGATTTTAAAGGGTAAAAGTTTGTCGGCATTCCTCGAGCGGACGCAATTTCGAAGCGTGACGTGTTGGGTATCAATTTACTCGGCGTAACATTATCTTTCACAATATAAAAAAAAAAATTGAGATAACTTTACTGTTGTCTTATTTTTTAATTTAAAAAAGTGTATTTTTTCCACAAAAAAGTGCGCTTGTAAGACCGCTGCGCAAATACGGCGTGACAGAAAGTATTGCAACGACCACCATTTTATTTTCTAGGGTGTTAGGATAAAAAAAATATATAATGTTTGGGGGTTCTAATTAGAGGGAAGGAGATGGCAGTGAAAATAGTGAAAGACACATTAGAACTGCTGTTTTGCTACTTGTAATGTAACAACTACTTGTAATGGCAACGGCCACCACAAGATGGCGCCAGGTCACAGAAGGAAACTTAGGCCTGCAGAAAGCCGCAAAGCCGCGGCCTCAATTACTGGCCGGCCCGCACAGGCCTAAGCTTCCCTGGGCGCCAGGTCACAATTTCTTGTCTCCATTGCGACCGGGCACCCGGATTTTGTCGAGCCCTGTTTTAACCCCATGTTATTAGACTGTAATCCTGTGCTGTTCCCCCCCCCCCCCCCCCGTTAATTTTAAACATAAAATGTGGCCACTAGATGATGCCAAGTATCACAGGGAATTCCTCTGATACATAGCGCCATCTCATGGCTAAATGCAGTATTTTCCTTGTTAAATCAGTGAAAACAAGACAACTGTTAGGATCTAACTGTCCTGAGGAAGCAAATGGTGAAACGCGTCGACCTCTTGACAGAACAGTACAAGCCAACGGCTTATATTTATACATGAGCTTTTGCTCTCAATGGTTGTATCTTTGTTATTTTAACCATTTTGGTTGCTACGTCTCTTTCTGATACAGTTAAAGTCCGTAAAGGCGTCATTGATAGGCACTAATACCGGCATGGTGGGTGCCACTGGGTAGGGGAAGGGAGCTGATAGGCTGCACTGAAATGCACTGATGAGGCTGCACTGATGAGGCTGCATTGATTGGCACTGATAGGCTGCATTTATGGGCACTGATAAGGCTGCGCTGATTGGGTGCTGATAAGGCTACATTAATGGGCACTGATAGGCTGCACTTATGGGTACTGATGAGGCTGCACTGATGGGCACTGATAGGCTGGACTGATGGGCAATGATGAGGCTGCACTGATAGGCACTCACAAGGCTGTGTTGGTGGGCACTGATAAGGCTGCATTGAAGGGCACTGATAAGGCTGCATTGATGGGCACTAATAGGCTGCACTGATGGGCACTAATAAGCCTGCATTGAGGATAACTGATAAGCCTGCATTGATGGTCACTAATAAGCCTGCCCTGCATTGATGGTCACTGATAAGGCTGCATTGATGGGCACTGATAGACTGAATGGTGGGCACTGATGAGGCTGCATTGATGGCAACTGATGAACCTGCATTGATGGGCACTGATAGGCTGCCTTGATGGGCACTCATAGGCTGTACTGATGGGCAGTGATAAGGCTGCATTGATGAACACTGATAGGGCTGCATTGATGGGCACTGATAGGGCTGCATTGATGGGCACTGTTGAGGCTGCACTGATGGGCACTCATGAGGCTGTGTTGATGGGCACTAATAGGCTGCATTGATGGGCACTGATATGGCTGCCTTGATGGGCACTAATAAGCCTGCATTGATGGGCACTGACGAGGCTGCATTAATGGGCACTGATAGGCTGAAATGATGGGCACTGATAGGCTCCATTGATGGGCACTGATAGGCTGAAATGATGGGCACTGATAGGCTGAACTGATGGGCACTGATGAGGCTGTTGGGTAGGGCAAATGGTGGCGAGGAACTCTTAAGACCTGGACCAGGACTTGGAATGTTGAGCCCTGTATTATATTATTATGTTTTATTTATTTATGTTGGTTTTCAATCTGCCTTAAAGTTTGCATTGGGGGGAAAAACATTTTTTATGATACGTAACAGGGAGAAACTTCCCATCAACA